>NW_017308051.1:271583-296186 GCF_000935625.1 Nanorana parkeri
CTCCCCCCGTGGACGGGGATTCCTCCCGGGGCGCACACCAGCCGAAGCAGCAGATCTCTTCGCCGGCGGACAAGGAGGGTCCCTGTTGGGGCTCCCAGAGCGGAGCTGAGCCCTCATCACCATCTCAGGGCTGAGGCGCTCCGGCGGCCTCGACCGCCGAGCATGTCGAGGGGGGTCCTCAGCCACCACAGAGGCAGTATCCTCCAACACGGCAGCCATCCTGGATTGAACCCAGGAAGCGCCACGGGACGCCGCAGCCTCCCGCACACGGGCCAGTAAATTATCCAGGGCACTCATACTCCAGCCATCTGAACAGAGGGATGGAGAAGAGAAATTCCTTGTCTGACTCCCGGTGTCTTCTCTTCTGGAATGATCCTAGGATCCACGTGCAGCCCTCCTCCTGAAATCCCACCCCTCTATGGTCCACGTCCAAACTGGTAAGCCACCCCTTCTCCCTGTACTTTTTAACTCTTTATTCCTCTGGCTCCCCTTCCCCCCTGTCATGTTGACATTCCACCCAATTCCCTCCTTTCCTTGCGCTCCATGTCTCTCTTTTTATAAACTGCCATCGCAAACCAGTAACAGAGATTGATTTATTGTGTTAAAGGATAATGCAATTAGTGTCTACAAATTCTGTAGAGCTTTTAGAGTATTCCATACACTCCCATCCCCAAGGGAATTGCTGATGGTTTTGTGAAGATTTATAAAAATATGTCATGATAACCTCAGTTCCCAAGTTTTGTCTCTCTGGTTCTATCCTGTTTTAAGAGTTTTTGGAATAGTAACAGTATTCTTCAATATATTCATCCTGAATATAATTTCACTAAACAATTTTCTGATTTATTTTCAATAGCACAAAATTTAAACAATATCAGAGATTTGGAAGTGCTTGATCTTTCTGATAACTATTTGGAAGATGATGGAAAGCATGCTGTGGAAGAATTAGGTAACTACAATTTTTTTCTCTTCTGGGATCAAAGACCCACTGCTTGTAGAAGTTTTATTGAATTTAAGTGTATATCAGAAACTCAAGTATGATGTGCAAGTATAATGTGAACTTTACAGAATTTACTGCTAATATCCCCCAGCATCAGGAACTCCTTTTTCCTGCATAACACTAATGCATAGAATAGGAAATGCATTGGGTCTCCAGACTTCCCTCTTGGAACGCAAGACCCTGTGTTTTTTCGGTTGCTTAAAAAGGACCGATATAGTGCTTTCACTTTTTCTGGGGGACGTGGTGGCCGTCACTGTCTGAAATGACAGTGGACCCTACCCTGGCTCCTCTGGGATACTGGCGCCACTACCAGCTGGCTCAATTCCTTTCCTCCATGCCCTGACTGGCTTTGCTATCTTGCCCCCTGACGAGTTTAGAACGTGAATGTACCTCTCCGGGACCTCTGCCGAAAGCCCTCTCATTATGTTACCAGCTGTTGCTTGCCCCGGATTGTTGAGTCACTATCCGGGGCAAGCAACAGCTTTTGTGTTCACAAGCAACAGCTTTTGTGGTCACATTTACCTTTCCTTACTAAGTGGGAACAGGATCTGGAGATTACTTTTTCGTCCGCTGAAAAATCCAGACTGTTGTCGCTCTCCCTGAAGTCTTCCATCTGCAATAAATATAAGGAATCGGGATATAAGATATTGACCCGATGGTACCGTACTCCCCAACTGTTAAGTACAATTTTCCCAGACTCTAATTACCGCTGCTGGTGATGTGGCTCCTCCTCTGCAGGCATGCTCCACGTTTTCTGGTCTTGCCCGTCGCTTCAAGAATTCTGGTTGCAGGTCCAGTCTGTTACTCAGCGGCTCTCGGAATCGCTGATCCCAAAGTCTCCCTCTTATTTTCTCCTTATTTTCGGGCTCTCTGAAAGGGTATACACACTACGTTATAGTACACCTGGTTAATGCAGCGCATGCTTGTATTCCCACACTGTGGAGGCAGGTCTCTCCTCACACCATCCACCTGTGGTTTAGCAAAATAAAGGAACTCAGGCTAATGGAAGATCTCACCAGTTTCCTCAGGGGCACAGTGGCTCGATTTTGCTCTACTTGGTACTGGTGCGATGAGTTCGCCTCCTCTCCAGAGTACAAAGATCTCCTTAAGTGAGACACCCGGTGCGGCTTTTTTTGTCTTTCCTTTTCTTCCTCTTCTTTCTCATCCCCTCCTATTTCCCCCCCTTCCCTTTCTATGTCCTAATGGTTGACACTGGGTGTTATGCCCCTGCTGACCCATACTAAAAGATTTCTGAGCCCACAGCATGTGGTGTACTGTTCTGGTGGTGTCCGTAGTCAGTAGTAGCACATTTGTTCTCCTGTTACCGATGGTTTTTTATTACCAACTGTTTACTGTATGCATACCTGATACCTCAGTATGTGGTGGCTGCGTCCACTGCCAGGAAATGGGCGATGAGCTCATCTTGGCGTTTCATTACCTGTGTCTGTTACATGCTGTGCTCGTATCTAAAGAATACAAAAAAAAAGAATAGGAAATGCAAAAAGCACGTTTGGTAAATCAGGCAAAGCAATAAAAAGCAAGGCACAGGCTGCTGTGTTGCAATCCAAGCCAAAAGAATGTGGAACTTGTGTGTAGCGTTATCACAGAAAGCATTTAATGGATGAATGATTTGTACAATTAAGTTACACTTTAGCAAAGAATTCTCTAATCACCTATCCATCCATAGGCGTGCGCAGCCTATTGCATTAGGGTGTGCACACAAAAGTACAAACACACACACACATATATATACAGTATATATATATACACACTGAGTAGCCAGTTTATTATGACGACCTGACGTTTGTAGGCAAATTAGCTATAATTAGCTATAATTTTGTGCTGAAGTTGCTAGAGGGCCTGACCATTATAAATAGGGAAGCAGGTTGTTTACCATGACAGTAGAAGTGATTTTTTTCTGAGGGTATGGGCAAACAACGCGATTTAACAGCCTTTGAACGTGGGATGATTGTTGGCGCAAGCCATGGAGCGAGTATCAGCAAAACATCAGAATTCGTTAAAATGTTCAAGAGGGGCTCATTGTTAAAGTGTTTAATGACTGGACTGACAGCCAAAAAATCTGGGTCTGAACGTGCGAATTGTGGCCGTCAGCGACTAGTCAATGTTAGGGCAGAACGCAGGGTGGCAAGACTGCCACAAGACAACAGAAGGGCATCAGTGCAGTGTCAGATTCCTCGCATCACCTTTCAACATCTCGTGGAGTCACAAGGCGGCCCAACAAAGTCATCTCGTGGAGTTATCTTGTGGCCCAACGAAGTACTGATGGGGTGGTCATAATAATCTGGCCACTCAGTGTATATATATTTATTAGGGATGCACCCTAGTATCTGTATTCAGTGCCTATACCAAGTATTTGAGCAGTACTCGTACTCGCCCAAATGCTCCCAAAGCCTATCTTGATACCGGAACTCCCGGTATCAGGATGTCACAATTCTTGACTTACCTGTATCAATCGCGGGGGTCCGCGCACTCGCAGCATGACGGTTATTGGTACTCTTGTCAGTGACTTGTGTCCTATAACTTTCTTGCGTGACAATAGTAAGGCCTCTTGCACGTTTAATGGCATCCTTACATCAAAATGGCAGCACTGGAGTACTTCCTGTTATAGACAGGAATTGCATCCCTTCTGCCACACCTCCTGACATCATTTCCTGTTTGATCACTATAAAGATGCAAGGTTCCAGAGAGAGAGTGCTGTTGTTTCAGAGCTATCCACAGTGTGTTCCAGTTGCTAGCTGTGTGATTCCGTTACCGGACCTTTGCTTAATTTATTGAGTTTGATCCTTTGCTGCCTGCCCCGACCTTATGCTTCGTTTAACTATGGTTTTTGGATTTATCTTTTTGTGCCACGTATTTTGAATCTATGCCTGATTCTTCTCCTGAGTACGCTATTCCAAGAGGTGTGCCCCTGCTATTGGGCTCTGCATATCCAAATACTGACATAACAACTGAGCCGGTATGGAGCCCGCGGTGTTAGCTGAAGCATTAGTAGCATTAACCCAACAAACAACCGTGCTGACACATTCTGTACAACACCTATACGTTTCACAAGCAAAATGACAAGCCAATCAAGTAAGATTGGACAAGCTGGTTAATGCACCTCCATCTGCTCCTGTGCCCGAGGCACCTGTGATGTATCCAGAGAGAGGTGCTGCTGCTCCTGAACCCAAAGTTGCACTACCTGATCAATTCAATGGAGATCGCACAGCCTATCGTACATTTATTACATCATGCAGATACTTTTTTCCTTACATCCTCATACCTATGCAACAGACTTTGTTAGGATCCGGACTGTGATATCCTTACTGACTGGTGAACCACAGACCTGGCCACATCATTTATTACATATTCATAGCCCTATATTGAATTTCTGGACTTCTTTCACGCAAGCCATGGATGTGCTATATGAAGACCCACATAAAGTAGCTTCTGCCGCAGCTTCACTCCGAGCCCTCAGACAAGGAAGAAGAAATGTTGAGGAATATGCTACAGAATTCCGTCATATAGCAGTCAAATCCAATTGGAATGAGCCAGCGATGTTAGATCAGTTTCGCTTGGGACTTTCTGAAGCCCTTGAGGATAAGTTGGCCAGAGTCGTGTTCCAGCCACACTTGAAAGCAATGTCTCCCTGTGTATACAAATTGATAGCAGATTACGGGAGAGGAGACAAGAACGAACCAATACTTATATTATTCCTCAGAGGCGCAATACATTTTCCACACCTTTCAGTTCTGCCATATCCTCCAAAGCTACCACAGATGAACCAATGCAGATGGTGTAGCCCGAGGACCTCTCTGTGAAGATGAGAAATCTCATCGTAGGTCTAAGGGACTATGCTTATATTGTGGAAAGCCTGGACATCAAGTGAGAGAATGTAAAGCTAAACGTAGTCCTAGTGGAGATAAGCGATCTACCTTCACCTCGCAACAATTGCTTCATACCATGTCCTCTCACCTAATCATATCCCTCTCTCTACAGTGCAAGAAGAAACCTGTGAATCTCCATGCAATGATGGATTCTGGAGCAAGTGGCTGCTTTATGGATACTACATTAGCTAAAGCTTTATCAGTGCCAACTACCAATAAAGTCCAATTTATGCTCAAGTGACAGGCTCCTAGCCATTATCCCGAGTTGGTGTTACTTTCCCTTCTCTCTGGTTCTCGTTCCTCTGTAAAAGGGGCCTATTAAGATTCTTACTTTTGGCAGGCAGGACACTGGTCACCAGGGATTGGAGATCGCAGACGGCCCCTTTGATGAAGGAATTTATCTCAGAGGTCAATCGATTGATGTGCCTGGAAGAGCTGGTTGCTCAAATCCAAGACTGCAATTCTGCCATCACTGACTACCAAATCGGGGATCATGATCTTCAAAATTGTCTGTGGCTTCCCAGAATCTCCTGTGGCATTAAAGCTTACTTTGATCCCCCGGACCTCCAGCCTCCCTCCCACCTCACTAAGATGGCACCGGACCACGTGCCCCCCCCTCATCAGCCAGCAGTGGCGCTCCTTCCTCTCCATCTGCAGATCCTCCTTCAGCCTCCCGGACTCAGTTTAGATGCCTTGCAGATGCAGCCCTCCTCTCCATCGGCTTCTGACACTCAGCGATCCCTGCTGCCGGACACAGGTGAGGCTGTATTATATACAAGGTGGAATCATATAGAATTGCGCTGGAATCCTTGTATTCAAGGTGGGATCCTCCCTTCACTTTAGACAGTACTGTCAGGCTGAGTGACTTCTGTCCAACAGCACAACAAGTGGCAGCAAAAGGACGAATCTTGGGACAACACCACCAGATATGTGACATGTGAGCGCCCGTCGCTCCCCAGCTGAAGGCAGTGATACCATCTCGTTAACAGTTTGTAATTCAATTCCTGTAGGGACGTAGACATTGAGAGCTTAAAACAAGATAGAGATGAAAACAACAATCACAGTCTTCCTCAGAGAGGGTTCGTCCCAGCTCCTTTTCCCAGTCCGATATATAATGGGTTTACACTAATGCATTTTTGGAACCTTGCTGCCACCTGTTTATCTTGTTTCTTTTACTTTAAGGCAGGCACTAGAGCAGGGGCACCCACAATTTTTCGTCTGGAGATCTACTTTTCAAATGACGAGCTCAATTACATCTACCAACGAAAAAACACCTGCATTCAGGGGCGGGAGGGGTCGTCGCTGCGGTGCCATTTACTTCAATGCACAGCCATGCCCCCTCCCGCCCCTGAATGCAGTGCAATCGCCCGCACCTGGTAGATCGCGATCGACCTTATGGGCACCCCTGCTCTAGAGGGAGAGCTGCTGCTGCTTTTGAATTATCCGTACCCCACCACTACACATGGTTTCTCTATTTGTTATTACTGATTTTATGCCGGTTGCTCCTAGAGCATTTAAAGTTGGGTGTCTACAAACCATGGCTGGGTTATCCCATCTGACCCGTTGAGCTTACAGTTTCTACCTTTGCTCTTCTGGCTTTACTTGTTTCTTACTTTCCTTCAGTTTTCTCGAGGTGTTTGCTTTTTTTTACTCCTCTCTTCGACGTGCCAGCCTGGACCCCCCATGTCATCCCTGCTCCGAGATGGACTACTCCATGTACTGCCTGGGAGTCCCCTTCATATTACATCCCTACTCTGGTATAGGTAACTTCTCTTATTTTTATTGGGGATTAATGTTGGCACTTTGGCATTTTTTTCTTTACCTTCATGATGTCTTCACCTACTCACTATAGATTGCAATCTACAGTGTAGAAGTCAGCAGTGTAATGCATAGTACAGAGTCAGTGGTGTGACTCGCAGAGGTCAGAGGTGTAATGCAAAGTACAGAGGTCAGTAGTGTAATGCACAGTAGAGAAGTCAGCGGTGTAATGCAGAGTACAAACGTCAGCAGTGTGACATAGAGCACAGAGGTCAGCGGTGTAACGCAGAGTACAGAGGTCAGTGGTGTAACACAGAGTACAGAGGTCAGTGGTGTAACACAGAGTACAGAGGTCAGTGGTGTAACACAGGATGCAAAGGTCAGCAGTGTAACGCAGGGTGCAGAGGTCAGCGGTGTAACGCAGAGTACACAGGTCAGCGATGTAACGCAGAGTACAGAGGTCAGCAGTGTGACGCACAGTGCAGAGATCAGTCATTTAACACACAGTGCTTTGGTCAGCGTTGTAACGCAGAATACAGAGGTCAGTAATGTAATGCAGAGTACAGAGGTCAGCTGTAACACACAGTGCAGAAGTCAGCAGTGTAACACAGAGGTCTGTGGAGTAACGCAGAGTACGGAGGTCAGTGGTGTGACACAGAGGTCAGCAGTGTAATGCATAGTACAGAGTTCAGCGGTGTGACACAGAGTACAGAAGTCAGCGGTGAGATGCAGAGTGCAGAGGTCAGCAGTGTAATGCAGAGTACAGAGCTCATTAATCCAATAATGATCTGCACTTAGAATGAAAATAACCCTGTGTAGATTGCGCAGCTGTGCTAAAGGTGATTAACCCTCAGAATATGTGTATAATGTATGCACTGTGCAGCAATCAATTGTACCAAGTCAAAACATAAACAAAATATATTTAAATCCAAACAATGCGGTTAATGTCTTTTCAGCCATGTAACAATTAAATATTGAAACATAGTGGCAAATTAATCAAACCCTAGATGGGTTAATATACATACATATTAACCCTCCAGCATGTACATATTGAAACAGTGTGGCAAATTACTTTAAAATAATAAACTAAAATGATCACATTAAAACCAAGATAAAAAGAGCTCAGCGGTGTGATGTAGAGTACATAGCTCAGCTGTGTAATGCAGAGTACAGAGGTCAGCAGTGTGACGCAGAGGTCAGCGGTTTGACGCAGAGTACAGAGGTGAGCGGTGTGACACAGAGTACAGAGGTCAGTAATTTAACACAGATTGCAGAGGTCAGCGGTGTAACAGAGTACAGATGTCAGCAGTGTAATGCACAGTGCAGAGGTCAGCGGTGTAACGCAGAGTACAGAGGTCAGCGGTGTAACGCAGAGAACAGAGTTCAGCGGTAGGAGACACAGTACAGAGATCAGTGGTGTAATACACAGTGCAGAGGTTAGTGGTGTAACGCAGAGTGCAGAGGTCAGTGGTGTGACGCGGAGTGCAGAGTACAGTGGTCAGCAATGTGATGCAGAGCACAGAGGTCAACTGCATTTTTAGGTTAAATTAAAGACACGTTCCAGTAGTATATGCATCCAGGGAATTATATCCAGCATAGGGTTAACTGAGAGTCACATTCAAGTAGTATATGCAGCCAGGGATTTATATCCAGTATGAAAGTTAATTAAAGTAACATTCAAGTAGTATATGCATTCAGGGGATTATATCCAACATAGGGTTTACTGAGAGTCACATTCAAGTAGTATATGCAGCAGGAGAATCACATTCATATTAAGAGATAGTAGCAAGGTACTTGAATCATGGAAGTTACTGGATCTCCTGGCAGTGCTGCTTGGCATGGGGTCCGGATCAGGGGAGTCTCCAGGGAGCTGCAGGCAGGCGGAGTCGATCCCTCAAGAGAGGGGTAGTCAGTAGCTATTAGTTGGGGGTTGCAGGCGTTCGGACTGCAATAAAGGAACGCCATGCAAGTCCCCCAAGCCGACTTCTAACACACGAGGAAGTGCGGGTGGGCGGAACCGCACGTTTCTCTCGGCACTTCCGTGTTCCAGCGTGGAACGAAGCGGCACCCCACACACGTGTCATAGTGCCGTCGCCGAGTGCGTTCCGTGTTGGAACGCATCGGCGATTGCGGCGGACGTCCCTTACAGATGAAGAGTTCAGAGGTCAGTGGTGTGACGCAGAAAGAACAGAGACTTACAGTGCACACAGTTAATCTGATGTACTAATTCAGGTGCTTTGCCTGCATGCCCACTTCCTCTACAGGTGGTGGTGGAGAGGGAGTAGCAATGTTTCGTACATGTTCTGTGTGGAAGCCTCCAGCCCAGCATGATGTCTCCAGCCACCTCCTTGTCCCTTCACTTCAGGACTCGCTCTTCTGCTCTCAGCCGGCCAATGGTGGAGCTGCAGTCTCCCTCCCAGCCTATAGCAGCTCACATGGGCGGAGCAAGCGGGCTACAGAGTGGCTGAGAGAGAGTTGACAGGAGTGATCACTGCTGCGGCTGCCATTTTTAGGGGCCACCTCTGCCCACAATCCTCCTGTATCCCGGGACAGGATCTCATTGGGCACCCCTCAGCCTTGAGCCCTGATAGGTCCACCCCTGTAGATATTAATCCAGGGAGAATTTGATTGCCTTAGGGGATCAAGAAGTTTTTTTTCCCTATTGGAGCAAATTTTTGTCTTTAGTTTTGTTGATAGACATGTGTCTTTTTTCAACCGATGTAGCTATAAAATATATTTTGCTATTTTATATGTTTTTATATTGTAGTACAAATATAGGGCTAAATACAAAATATAATTTTCACTTTAGATGAATATCAAACAGTTGTTATACTTTATTTCCTTCTAGGCATTGCCTTGACTCAGCTGCCAGCACTTAGGACACTTAAGTTACCTGGAGGTACAAATATAAAAAGCTGCCTGGATAAACTGATGTGTCAACTTAAGAGAATTCCAACCCTGTCAATCCTTACAATTAAAAGGTGGAACATGCGTGATGAAGATATGATGAAATTAGGTGAGAATATTTACTTTTTTTGTAAAAAAGATGCAAAACTAGTAAGTAGTTAGCAACAACACTGTTTAGAGCATTTTATTAATTCATTTGTGTATCCCTATTTTATTTAGTTTATATAAAAAGCAATGTGTACTGCATTCTTATACCAATAGTACAGTAGTTTATCCTACATACACTAATATATCCTAAACACTTTGATTAGGCAAATCAGTAACTTTGAATGTCTGCAAGAATACATTCTTGACATATCCCAGTACACAAGAGAAAAAAAAGAAAATAAAAAGACACATTTTATTAATAAAAAGTAATTTTTGATCCAAAGTCAAGTGACTGTGCCTAGGCATGAGATTAAATTGTTTTAAGAAGTATGTCATTAGGTGACAGGAGAGAAGTATTTCTTAGGTCTCCCCTAATTTTTAGGTGATCATTTAGACTTAACAATGTGTCAGGGCCCGGCCTTGTAATAGTATGGTGGATCACAGCTGCAGTTCCAACTGGGGGTGTAGTGCGGTTGTCAGGCTTAAATCCCCGGCGGCTCTCTCAATCATAAACGGAGAGTAGGGGATTAAGTCATCATGGACCGCTAAATAGTAATCGGTAATAACTTTCAATGTAATAAAGAAAATGTAACTTTCTGACAGCTCACAAAGTGAGAGCAACCGCAGGGAGTTGTTCGATATGAGACAATATGTAGAAAGGAGCAAAAAGGCTATTGTGCTGGCACAAGAATTTGCATGATAGTGTCATCTGTATAGCAGAATCTTAGTCCAGGACATAGTTGTGTGGGGGTATACTGTGCTCTTTTTAAAAAGTAATACGACCGGGGGTGGGAGGAAGCGGTGCCTGCAAAGGTAGCATGAAGTTGCACATCTCCTCAGCTTCCCATCATCATCATCTATAGCTGTATCCCTAGATACAAGCTATACACGCACTGAATTGAGGTTCCTCCTCACCCGATCGTCGGCCCTCATGATGTGGAAACAGCAGAGAAACACAAAGCAATCTGACTCCACTAAAAACTCCCAGAACACACCTAGATCAACCGACCGGAAGAGGATTCCAAAATGGCCGCTACCTCTTACTAAAGCTCGGCCAGCTCAAATTGGCCACACTAAAGGGCCAACACCTTCCCCATCTGACAGCTCCACTTCCCTAAGTAGCCAAGAGGTTGTATTACATCAAGAATCTCCCCAATCAGGATGACATTGCATCCTTAGCTCAAATGATTTTAATAGTTTAATAAGTAGAGAATGCAGGAAGATGGCAGGGCACAGAGAATGCTCTCCCTGGAATCTACGATCACTCCAAAGACCTCAAAGATTTCCAGTCTTTTCAACACAGCCAGACAGTTATTAGTTTTGCCATGAGCTCCCAACTAAAGTACTTGGAGATCAGGAATAGACGGTTGAACATCTGCATTCGTGGATTGACATACCTAGAAACTTCTAGAAATTGCGGAGACAGTGGTTGGGGCAGTGGTATGGTGGGTAAAGCTATAATGGGCGTGTCCAAATGGGGCTTTTAAAAAAGTCTGAAGAGCTTAAACAATACGTCTGGAGTCTACAGAATGATGGATAGGTGGGATCCAGGTGTACTGTGTGTGTGTGTGTACACCGTTCCAGTTACACTGACAGTGCACCTGGCTCTCACCTATCCACCATTTCAATGACACTGACTGTAGGTGGACGCCAGGTGCTTTGTCAGTGTTTCTGAAATGGTAGATAAATGAAAGCTAGGTGCACACACCTTTCTGTTGACACTGCCACCTACAGGCACTGTAAGTGTCACTGGAATGGTAAATAGGGGAGAATGTTTCTGGAAAGGTGTGTGCATCTGGCTCCCTCCTACAGGCACTGTCATTTTCTGTCAATGGAATGGTGGATAGGTGGGAGCCAGGTGCACACACCATCCATTTCAGTGACACTGACTGCACATACTTGCATACTTAAAACACATACTTACAAACACTTACCCCTCTGGTGGCATGGCTGGTCTCCACTTCTCCAGGAAATCCTAGTGGTGGCAGCGGCGTCCAACAAGGCTGAGGGAGCCTGTTTGTTCTTCTCCTCCCACCCACTCCTGTGACAGGACGAGGTCAACTGGTGCCCAGGCAGACAATGTCAAACTGTGCCTTACCCCAAGTATTGTCTTCACTGGATGCAATAATAACCCCCAACATCGGTGATCAGTGGCATTATTAATTAACCCGTTCCCAAACTCTGCATTGGTGGGTGGTCAGTGGAAATTTACAGTGCCACTCACCGCCCACCAATCCAAGAGGAAAGAGGTTATTATTGACAGTGACCACCCCCAATGCAAGGGGGAAGGGGTTAATTAAACTCTTCCCCCTTGCATTGCTAGGTGGTCTTTCCTCTTGGATTGGTGGGCGGTCAGTGGCACTGTAAATTTCCACTGACCACCCACCAATGCAGGGTTTGGGAAGGGGTTAATTAATAATGCCACTGATCACCGATGTTGGGGGTTATTATTGTGTCCTTTGACCACCAATGCCGAGGGTTATTGAATCGACTGGCACCAATATTGGGGCCTGCTACTGTCACCTTGCATTGGTGACAGTAGCAGTACAGGGAGAAGAAAAGGCACTTACATGTGCACAGCTCTGAGCATAGCGACTCTAATTCATCTGTTTGGCAGAGATCACTACTCCTCTGCCTGACAGAAGAGCTAGTGCTCCTGGCTGGAAGCGTCTTATTTCTGGGTGCCGGGGGGAATGCAGAGAACGTCCCAGACAGCAACCAGCACACCGCTGCCACTCTGCAAAGTCCCCCCCCTCACCCTTTTCCTGGCTCTGTTTCCTCCTTATTACTCCTTCCAAACAAAGCATGCTGTGCTTTGTTTCTGTTTGCATCCCTAAAATGAATAGCATTTTGGAGATGTAAGCATTCTGGTAAGCACCTGGCAACTGTATCTAAAATCCTGGGATTGCCAGGTCAATTCCAGCAAGTTCCCACCTATGCAGATTGCCAAAGGCAACCACTGCTACTGACCTTATACCTACCCTGCGAGGCATTTTTAACATGCTGCTAGACAAACCTCTGGACCATGGGACATATATAATGAATGAGCTCACAGGGTGTTCTGGGCGCCTCGCGATGTGATATGTTGCAAACACTACTATCAATATAAAGAAGAAATCCGCTTGGTACAGAAACCATTTGAATTTTGATGGGGTAGACCTCCAATTCTATGTGGACCTGCCTCAGATGACCCTGCTCTGTCGGAGGACTATGAACCCTACACCAGCAAATTTACCTACCCATGGGGTTCCCACTTCAGCTTCTTTTGCGCAAGGGAACAAGAACTAGCACTATGTGCACTGGTAATCTCCTAAACTGTTCCACCTTCTATCAGCACACCTGATAGAGGTTCCAGATTGTCTGTCCCTATTATTATCAACCACTCCCCATGGGAAAGAGACCCTCTCTTTTATTGCAACATCGCTAATGATCAGGTGCATTACCTTCGATGGAAGTTGATCAGAATACAGCTGCAGAGTCCGTTCCAAGCTCCACATTCCACACAGCATCACCATGGCTATATGACCCCAGTTTACCTTGACTAGTTCAGCTGCTTTGACAGCCATCATCCTCCCCACAAGCATTCCCATCCCCCTGCAAAAATCTTTACTGCCTTCTCCATGCTGCAGTGCCACTCCAACTGAATGCGGATACATTGTCAACTTTACATTCATTTGGAGGCATGCAGATGCTTCATAGATCAAAAGTTTGCTCAGCTCCCTCATTTTACCTCTACAAGCCAAACCTCAGAGACTCATTATCCATTTGGCCGATGGCTCCATCATCAGTTCAGGCCCTGTTACCCATAAAACCGCTTTAATCCCAGCTACCCAGGACATTTAGAACTCCTTCAGCTGGATGTAATTTCCTCTCCTCTATTTCCCATCATCTTGGTTATGCCTTGGTTGAGAGCACATAACCCTCAAGTCAACTGGGAAACAGGTTAAATATTTTACCCAGGGTATTGCACTGGACCCTCAAAAAGTGTCGGCAGTCTTAGATTGGCCACCACCATCTGGCAAGAAGAGAGTATAGCGTTTCATAGGCTTTGCCAATTTTTACAGTAAGGTTATTAAAACATTTTCAAGTATTATAGTGCCAATCACCCAACTCACCAAGAAACAGACATGGTTCCAGTGGACCCCCACAGCTCAAACTGCTCTCACTGAACTCAAGAGACTGTTTACTACAGCACCTATTCTGAGGCACCCTGAACCTACTTTGCCAATCTTCCTGAAGGTCAACACCTCTGAGAATGTTGTGGGAGCTGTCCTGTCCCAACGACAGGGCCCAAAATCTCTGCTACACCCTGTGACGTTCTTTTCATGCAAGCTTAGTCCCACAGAAAGAAATTACAATATGGGGGATCGGGAACTACTAGCTACTAAACGCACACTCGAAGAATGGCGATATCGTTTAGAAGGAACAGCCCAATCAATTCTGATATTCACGGACCAAAACAACCTAAAGTATCTGAGGTCTGCGAAATGTCTGAATCCACGGCAGGCCAGATGGGCATTGTTTTTCTTAAGGTATAATTTCCATATTACTTATTGTCTCGGGCCCAAGAATGGGACGCCTGAATCTGCCACTGAACTTGACTCAATCCTGCAAGCAGGTTATTTCTTGTTGTTACAGGACTATCTCATCTTGCAGAAACTCATCAATTTAAGCGGCTGGCGTCTCTCCTCCCGCACCGCTCAGATCAGGATGGAGAGTGGTGTGTGGGCGGAGACAGCTGTCACATTGCTGTCAGACGTTTCGCAGACCTCAGATACTTTAGGTTGTTTTGGTCCGTGCATATCAGAATTGATTGGGCCGTTCCTTCCCAACGATATCGCCATTTTGCCAAAAGTGCAATTTTCGGCCAAAATGTTTCTGCTTTCCTAATATATATATATATATATATACATATACACCACAGAACCCCTAAGTGAAAATGTCCAAATTGGGCCCAAAGTGTCAATATTTTGTGTGGCCACCATTATTTTCCAGCACTGCCTTAACCCTCTTGGGCATGGAGTTCACCAGAGCTTCACAGGTTGCCACTGGAGTCCTCTTCCACTCCTCCATGACAACATTACGGAGCTGGTGGATGTTAGAGACCTTGCGCTCCTCCACCTTCCGTTTGAGGATGCCCCACAAATGCTCAATAGGGTTTAGGTCTGGAGACATGCTTGGCCAGTCCATCACCTTTACCCTCAGCTTCTTTAGCAAGGCAGTTGTCGTCTTGGAGGTCGTTATCATGTTGGAATACTGCCCTGTGCCCCAGTCTCCAAAGGGAGGGGATCATGCTCTGCTTCAGTATGTCACAGTACATGTTGGCATTCATGGTTCCCCCAATGAACTGTAGCTCCCCAGTGCCGGCAGCACTCATGCAGCCCCAGACCATGACACTTCCACCACCATGCTTGACTGTAGGCAAGACACACTTGTCTTTGTACTCCTCACCTGGCTGCCGCCACACCCGCTTGACACCATCTGAACCAAATAAGTTTATCTTGGTCTCATCAGACCACAGGACATGGTTCCAGTAATCCATGTCCTTAGTCTGCTTGTCTTCAGCAAACTGTTTGCGGGCTTTCTTGTGCATCATCTTTAGAAGAGGCTTCCTTCTGGGATGACAGCCATGCAGACCAATTTGATGCAGTGTGTGGCGTATGGTCTGAGCACTGACAGGCTGACCCCCCACCCCTTCAATCTCTGCAGCAATGCTGGCAGCACTCATACGTCTGTGTGACCACTCAATGGTCGTGTGATGTGAGGACTCACTAGTAAGTCCATGAAAGAAATGACTGGCTGGGGGGTGGTGCTCTTCTCCCACTGGGCTCCCTACATGGTTCTGACCTTACTCCGCTCCATGTCAGGTACTTAGGCACTCCTACCCATTGTAGGCTGCAGTTGGCTGTCCAGACTTCTGGGCTGTGAGCTGTGGCAGGACAGTGTCAAAGTCAGTGTTCTATAATTCTTCTGGACCCCATACATTTTCTTGACTGTGTCACTTCCGGAAGGGGCCGAGTCATTTGAATCAGCTGTTTTCCTGACCCCCTTTCTTCATGACATGCGCACCTGGTAGTGACGCAGTAGAGAAATGTATGGGTTGAGACACTGGTAGTTCTGCCACTATCTCCAAGCTGTAGAGGGACTACACATATCTGCACATTATACAACAATGCAGAATAATACCATCAGCTATAAATCTCATAAATACATTATACAGCAATGCAGAATGCCATTGGCTATAGAGAACTACAATTCCAAGCAATCATTATACAACAATGTAGAACAATACCAACAGCTATAGAGAACTACAATTCCCAGAAATACATTATACAGCAATGCAGAATGGCATCAGCTATAGAGGACTACAAATCCCAGCAATACATCATAGAACAATGCAGAATAATATGAAGCTACATAGTCTGTTGCTCCTGGTTCGTGGCCTGATGTCTCCTGGGTCTCAGGAGGGTTGTGCAGGCTCCCAGGAGGCTGTGCAGCCTCTCAGGTGGCCAGTGAGAGTTCTCAGGTGGGCTGTGTGGGCTCTCACTAGGGGTCCAGAGAGTTTCACAGGTGCGTGCGGGTGCAGCAGAGGCGGCTCCCTAATTAGGCTCTCAGGTAGCTAATGCAGACTGTCAGGTGGCCAATGGGGCTCTCTGTTGGTCAGTGCAGGCTCTCTGCTGGTCAGTGCGGGATCTGTGGTGGTCAGTGGGGGCTCTGTAGTGGTCAGTGGGAGCTCCATGGTGGTCAGTGGGGTCTCCATGGTGTTCAGTCAGGGCTTTGTGGTGGCTCCACAGTGGTTAGTGGGGACTACCTGGTGTTTAGTGGGGGCTCTGTGGTGGCTCCCTAGTGGTTAGTGGGGGCTCTCTGGTAGTTAGTGGGGGCTCTGTTGTGACCAGTGGGGGCTCCGTGGTGGTCAGTGGGGGTTCAGGGGTGCTCTCGGGGAGTGAGTGGGGGCTCTGGTGTGGCCAGTGGGGGCTCCGTGGTTGTCAGTGGTGGTTTCCTGGTGGTTAGAGGGGGTTCTGTGGTGGTTAATAGGGGCTCTTTGGTGGCCAGTGGGGGCTGCCTGGTGGTTAATGGGTGCTCTGCCAGTTCGCCCGCAGTAAATGCAGCTCTCTAATCGGGCGGTCGCTCTTCACTAGGGCACCGGGAGGCCCCAGCAGGCGGCCCTCTAATATGCCTGATCCAGCCAGCCTGGATCGCCTCGGTATGCGATCTGGGTTGGCCGGGAGCAGCCATGCAGCTGGCAGAGAGGCGGCGGAGGGAGACACCGCACCTACGGGCGGGGGTCTAATTTAGCGGGGGGACACAGGGGGCAAGGAATAACCGAATTGCCCCCCTGTAGCGACACCTATGCTGGGAAGGCATTGTGAGCTCTACTGCCCACAGTAATTGCCAGCTTACACAGCTCTCTCTCCAAGCTCTCAGAGCCCTCGCTCTGTTATCATGCAATCCGTATGCTTCGGCATTCTGCAATCTTACTCAGGCTTTTGGCTTTCATTTCTGTGGCTTTCAGCAGTTTGTGAGTATGTGTAATTCTTTGTCTCCATTTCAACTTACTTGTTTCACTTTTGTTTGGGTCTCTGGAATGATTAGGTTCTGTTACCTAGATTTATGGGGGGTGGGGGCTGTTTATCAAGTTATAGGTTTAGTGATGAGTCAGTCCTGGGACTAAGAGACAGAGTCAGAATTTGTCACCTTTACTAATTTTTTAAAACCCTCACCTACATGTTGCCATTTTTTTGGCTTCTTCAGGAGGTACTAAAGAGCTCTGAAAGCCAAATTGGTGGAGAATAAATCTTTTGCTTCCGGTGACGAATTGGTTATTCTTAAGACCAATGATCCCAGGCTTAATCAGAAGCTCACCTTGCCAGAATTTATAGGGATGTCATTTGCTTAGTCTGCACAGAAGAGAGGAGCTGGATTTATATATTTTCAAGGTTGTAGGGTTGGGGCATAAATATGTCGGCTTCGCCTTTTACGATTACCATCGCTCTTTCTCAGCTAAATTGGCGGCCAGTCTTTCACAGTTCCAGCTTGTGACTAACTGGAGTAATATTGCCATGGAGCTATTTTGCGGGTCTCAAGTTCCCAGGTATGTGCTACATGTCAGTCTTCCACCCATACAACTACTTGGTGTCCAAAAAGTAAAATCTCATTCTGCTCCCAGCACATCTAACGCAGCTGTAGGTGCTTTAAATTAGGAAGACCCATTCATTTTCTGTGTAAAGGTGCCCATACACCTTACGATTATCGCAAGATTATTTTCGTACGATATTCGAACCGTCGTTTGATTTTCGTACAACTGCCCCATCATGCACAGACCATTGTGGATTTCAATTAGTGTTCGTTAGCAATCTCACCTGACCGAATTTTGTCGATTGACAGAACGGATTTTCGTTTGCGCATGAGCAGTGTTCTTGTTGAAACTTTTTTCGTACGAAAACACCACTAATCCATTGAATTCCGTACAATTGGATGAAAGTTTTCTAGCCTGCTGGAAAGTCGAAAGGTTGTACAGTAATTGTGGTTGTGCATTTCCCATCAACTGTGCGATTATCGTACGAAAACGCGATCCTAGCCAAAAATCGTGCGATAATCGTAAGGTGTATGGGCACCTTTGGGCTCCAATTTGGAATCATTTTAATTACACTTCCTGTAACTATGGACACTGTAGTTTGCAACATATAGGTGTTAATTGTTTTGGGGAAAACCCCAAGTCGGCTTGTACCCTGAAACATTCATACACGGCGTGACTAAGCTAGGTTAACATCGATTTTTTTTCTCTAGCCTCTCTGGGTGATCATCCTTCCCCTTCTTTCAGAGATTTTTTGTGGCAGGGTTTCACAACAGGTTTTCACACTGGATTAATTACCTTGCGCATCCTTTCAATTTAACAACCTCTAATATACTTTCTTAATGTGGCCATACAACTATAGATTATCTGCAGATTTTATATGGTCAGATACAAAAAGTGCAACAGATTCCCCCATCTACACTAAACTGTGTGGATGGAGGCATCTCGCCCCTGGGCCAAGCTTCAGTTTCTTGCTAGTCGGCTTTCAAAATACCTGAACAATGCCTGCATCCATTCAGATTGTTCAGGTATTTTGACAGCCGGCGGGGCCGACTAGCAAGATACTGAAACTTGGCCCGGGAGGGAATTGATGTACTGTTAGCTGAGGAGCTCAAAAGAGGTTTTATCATAGGACCATTTTCTGTTTTACTTGTGGAGGGTTAATCCGATTAGTTAAGGAAAATTTTCAAATAAATAACATTTAATTTATGCTTTGTCCGCACCTCATTCACCACACATCACTAGCCTCAATTCTCTTATTCCCTCTAAAGCGTTTTCTCAAATACTCCTCAGTAGATCAAGCTATACAAGATATCATTCAGTCAGGCAGAGGTTCGTAGCTGTCCAAAGCAGACATTGCTTTCAAGCTTGTTCTGATTAAAGAGTCTCTGGCAGTGGTACGGTATCAAATGGAGGGACTGCTACTATCTTGCAATTAAGCTTACCTTTGTTTCCAAAAGCAGCCCCTGGCTCTTCAATAGTTTTGCACAAGCCCTCGATTGGATTCTTACCAATGACATGCTCTGCCAGAAGGTCATTCACTACCTGTATGATTTTCTTTTATTGAAAGTCCGGCTAGTCTCCCTAAAGAGCTCCAATCATTACTCAGTATTTTTACCAGTTGCAGCCCATAAGGTGGAAGGCCCTGCTACGGTTATCACCTTCCTTGGTATCACATTGGACACAGTACAGATGCAGGCCAGCCTTCCTCAAGAGAAATTAGACAGGATCAGATAGTCTTGCTATTCTTTAGTGTTTTCTCGTGGTTGTTCCAGGAAAGACCTGCAGTCATTGCTGGACATATTGAATTTTGCCATGAGAATTATTACTCGAAGATCTTTCATGTCCAGATTATTGGCTTTCTTACCTTCCGCACCAGATTTGGAGTCCCTTGTTAATTTAGTCACATAGGGATGCTGCTGCACTCCTTCCCGGATACCCCTTGGATGAGGAGATGGGTGTGGATGGCACCGCATGCATCAAACCAATATCAAAATATCACCGGCACGCCCATGAGTTGTGTACCAAACACACTTCTTCTTTATTCACAGATAATGTCACATCAATAAGTGCAACATTTCAGGGCCATGCAGGGTCCCCTTCATGAGCCTCAATATGACAAACAATGTTCTGAATCAAGAACCTTATATATAGTGCAAAACCCGGTGAAAACAAACAGGTCCCCACCACCGCTGATGTCAGAATGACGTCACGTTCCCGCCAAGTAACAACATTTAAACAATGATGAAATACTGTAAATAATCATGCTGCATACAGTGATCTCAACATTGATCTGCTTAGAAGAGATGCCATGAAAAAAGCATAATATAAAGTACCTCCATTGGTGGACTAGAAAATGTTTTGCCCACTCCAAAAGAAGAAGCGCCGCAAACACAGCAGGTACCTGTCACAGCTGCAGTTGTATCGGCAACCGTGATGTTCCGAGCCTCCACTCAGTGTGCCTGCTCCGTCCCCGTAACCAGTGCGCCTGCTCACTCTCTGTGCAAGGTGTGCCTATTACAATGCTATACAGTGCCCCAGCCCCGTTCATCCGCGCATGCACGATGTAGAGTGAAGACTGGAGACTCAGCTGAGAAGGGGGCTGCCCCTGTGGTGACAGGGCATGTAAGGACAGAGTGGGGCACAGGTGCCAGTACTGGTGGCTGGCCGGTTATAGAGGAGACGCTTGAGTGAGTTCAGCTGAATGCAGGACCGTGATGTCACCGGGACCTCTAGGAACCAGAGCAGGCAATGGCTCTCACCCATTGCCTGCACTGGCTGCATGTAGCTGCTCAGGGTACTGATTGAGCAATCCACCAAGTGGCAGACCAGGAGCGGAGTCAGGTTCAAGCCGAGGTCATACACAGGAAGCCGAATCTTGAAGTGCCGAATCACAGATCAGGAGCAATGTTAGGAATCATAAGCCAGGGTCATAAACAGGAGATCAGAGAGCAGAGGTACCAAATCAGAAGGAGGAATCGGAGTCAATGGTCACAAGCCGGTTTCATGCACAGGAAATCAGGATACTGGAACAGAGTACAGGGCACACAGGGACTAGCTGAAGACCACTCAGCAACTTGGTCATGGCTCCTTGTCAGTTTATATAAAATAGCGTGCACACTAACAAGGACGCCTCTGTACGCTCACGTGTGTGCGCTATTGCGCATAAACATTCCAATAAGCGCGTCCCCGTGCTAAAGGAACTTTCAGCAATGGATTGTATGCTTGTGTGCGTGCACGTTTTTGGGCAGGAATCAATCTGCAGGTAAGTTTCTTACAGGTATCTAGGCAACAAGGAACGCTACATGGCTCCTGAAAAATTATCTGTTTTTTCATTGTTCTCACTGATTATTGCACTAATAGTGTTATATATATATATATATATATACATATACATACATACATACATACATACATACTATAATAAGTCTAAGGAAGCCCAACCCCTGAAAAACAACCCCACACCATAATCCCCCCTCCACCAAACTTTACACTTGGCACAAATACTATGTAACTATGTAATGCAGTCAGGCAAGTACTGTTTTCCTGGCAACCGCAAAACCCATGCACGTCCAATCGGATTGCCAGACAGAGAAGCGTGATTCGTTACTCCAGAGAACACGTCTCCACTTCTCTAGAATAATATATATATTTTACGTATTTTGCGCTCTATAAGGCGCTCCGGACCATAGGATGCAGGGATTCTGTGACAGGGATGACAGAAGCTGCAGTTAGTGACCGCTGAGACAGGTGGCGCTGTGATTACAGCGCCATGGTCTCAGTAATCACACAGTGCAGACGAAGAACGACGTTCTTCGTCTGCTCAAGGAGCTCTATGGTGAGCTTCTATGCTGTGGTCACGGTCCCCCAGAGGAGCGGGAGACCCCGAAAACCACGGAAATGTACAAAAAAACTACTCGCCCCCGGGCGTCGGACGACATGCAGGCTCAGCCAGCAGGAGAAGTGAGGCTTCTCTTCTGGATCCCCGCTGCCCCCCCCCCTCCTTTTGGGGGAAAAAAAGTGCGTCTTATGGAGCAAAAAATACTGTGTACCTGCACGGCCCTGAAAAGTTGCACTTCTTGATGTGACATTATGCGTAAATAAAGAAGTTGTGTGTTTGGTGCACATCTCATCAGTGTGCTGGTGATAGCTGATTTAGTCATGTGGGATGAATTCCTTCACAATTGGAACGGCATTTCCACATATTTTTTTCTTCAGGTTTCTGCTAAGTTCACCTTGTGTAGTTATGGATGCAGCAACATCTTTAGGCTTTGCTGCTATTTTTGGCCTATATTGGTTAGCCGCCCCATGGCCTGAGGAAGTAGCCGAAGCGAGGGAAAGGCGACTGAGGCTCTCGCCTCATCCAGGAAATGCTGCAGGCTGAGACCCCCCCTCTGTGCATGGCCGAGTGGCGGAGGATCGGTACATATCAGTGATATGTACCGATCCCCTGTCCAGAGCAAACGCTGGAGCGATCAGCTGATCACTCCAGTGTTTGTAAATAACTGGGGACACATCGTACTATGTGTCCCCAGTTATAAATGAACAGGAAGTGCTTTACATCATTCCTGTTCATTCATGAGTTTCTCAATGGGGAGTAGCACTCTGCTGCTACTGCTTGAAAGTAAATATTTTCTGAATGAATGAAAAGCCTCTGTACTTTCCATTCATTTAGAACAGAGGCTGCAGAAGCAGAAATTGGGGACTTTGTGTCCTCAATTTCTCTTTTAAAAGGGAAATATCAGGAGGGGCTGTTTAGACCCCTAATATTTCCCCGAAGCTCCCCAACAAAAAAAAGAAATTAAAAAAATAAAAAAGAAATTAAAAACAATTAAAATAAAAAACATCCTGGAGACGGGGTGCATGACACCACATGACGCCGCGCGTGCGCATCACTGGATGACGTCACATGCCTGTTGGGGGGGGCATGTTTTTTTTTTCTTGCCTTGTGCGCAAAAAAACTGCAGCAGGCCCTATTTTACCTGCTCTGGAACGGCCCGGAAAACATCAAAAAACGCGGCACAACCCACTGCACTGCGTGTGCAGAAACTCATGCTGATCTGCTCTGCATTTGGTATGAACAAGGCCTTTATTACTAATTTTTTGGTAAAATATAAAAGACGGGGTCACGTCGGGTAAAAAGACAGCAAACATGTCAAGCCTTAAAATTGCATGCGCCCATGAAACCTCAAAAAACGAAAATACCCAAAATTGGCCATAGTCGACGCTTTAAAAGCTTTTACCGCTCATCAGTTTAGTGTTATCAGTGATTGATGGCCCTACAATTATTGCTCTCACTCCGATTTTGTGTATTGCTCTCACTCCGAACATGTGTAGCGCAATTGTCGTTTTCGTGTGCTGGCACATCTGACGCGTATTTACGTTTTAAATGTGCGTAAACGTCGGGGCGGGGGACTTAAAACATTTATTTTTTTAAACTTTTTTTATAAGTGACTTATTATTTTGTTACTTTTTTGTTACACTTAATGTTATTGCTATCACATAGGGGGATAACAATCTCCCTATATAATAGCAAAGGTACACTGGCAGGTCCTCTTTATGGAGTGATTAGGGGTCTCGAAGATCCATAATGTCACCTGGGGACCCCAAAAGAAGCTAATGAAGCAGAAATCTGCTTCATCAGCTTTTTCTCTCTGGCAGCCAGCTTTCTTATAGCAGCCAGTAGGGATGCACAGATACTTTTCAGATACCAGTGCAGATACTTGGCATTTTCATGAGAACTACCAGGGTTGCAGCGCTTGCAGCTGGGACCCGGCTCTGGCGCTCCACCACTGTCCTGAAATCATTAGTCTGTATTGTTTTAGAAAAACTGTCACATGACAATAAACAAAAATGTATCAGTACTCGTACTTGTAAGTACTCGGCAAGTACCAGTACTCGTGCTCGCAAAACTGGCATCGGTGCATCCCTTTATTTATATTTATAAAAACTAAATCATACATTAAAACAGAGATGTACAAATCCCAGGAGCTCCGTGTGCTCCTTACAAATGACAGCTGCCTCCTAATTTTTGCATTTTTCTCTAGTCTAATCTTGGAGCTCAAAAGTATCGGTACATGTACTCGTACTTGTACCGAGTACTGTACTTGGTATCTGTGCAACCCTAGCAGCCAGAGAACTGACAGGTGAATGCGGAAGTGATGTAATACACATTACTTCCGCATTTACACTACGGAGGGAGTTCAGCAAGGAGGAAGACGCTGATCAGCCTCCCATCTTCCTCCTCACACCCTCCCGAGCCGCAGATGGGGCAGCGGATCCCGTGATTGAAGGTGAGGGTGCAGGAGGGGGGTGGGAGCGGCGGGACAGCAAAGGTGGCACTAGATGAGGGAAGGGCGCATGCAGGCAGCAGATACAAGCGATTGGCAGGCTATAGAGCCGCCGATCGCTTGTATGTGAAACAGCCGGTAAAGGCTGTTTACAATGGATAGGTTTTTTCTGCCTGTGCGTGCGCGGGAGAAGAAGAAGCAGTCTATTTACGGCAACCCACCAATGGGAGTTTGCCGTATGTCTGTTTTTTCACAACGGGCGGACGGCAAGCGGTTAATCATTAATATGGAACTTGACTGGGTGTGGCTAGGGAGCGGATGTGAGTGGGCGTACACGTGTGGACCCGGTGTGATGTGAGAGCAGGTGCCCGGAATGTCCTCTGCTCTGATGTGGACTTGCTGATTTTGCTGGCGATTAGCTTCCCCCCTGCTACACATACCTGTGCCATGGTCTGCTGTGCCCTGGTCTGCTGGAGAGGTGGATGCTGGCTGGTCCGTCTTGGATGCCGCTCTGAGTCGCGGTGAGTGAAGGCTGGATGGTCG
>NW_017308052.1:0-23202 GCF_000935625.1 Nanorana parkeri
TGGGAGGAATAGTGTCACATCATTGGTGTCAGTGGGAGGAAAAGGTCAAAGAGACCCCCTGAGGCCTCTGTAAAGCATACCTGTCACTTTGCATATGCTTGTCAGCCCTTGCGATAGCATTAAAGTTAAGTGGGAAAAAAATGAAAAAAGTGTTTAAAATTAAAATATATTAAAATGATATATTAAGCAAAATTAAAAGCAACAAAAAAAATTAAATATACTCAAATAAAATAAAAAAATAAAAAATCCCCCCTCTGCCCCCCTCCCATATGGATGCAGACACTAGGACATAAGCAGTTGCGCGTGCCATAGTAAGAATAATAATTCTAGAGCCATTATTTACCATTACCTCTAAATTGATGGCCTATAAAAGCTTTTACAGCTTCTCCTAAGAAAAATTCCGGGAATCGTAATTTTTCTTCACGTTGTAGCCGCTCTCAGTTTTAACTCTCAACACATTTTGGTATCTATTGACTCGACTCCCCTCATCTTTTATTATTTATTTTTTTTAACATTGTTATTTTTTATCATTTATTTAAAATTCATTGCTTTTTTTTTTTGTTCACTAAAGTTAAATTGAGCGTTTTTTTCCCCCCTGAGGCCTTGTTCACACCAAATGCAGAACAGATCCGCTCAGGTTTCTGCACACGCAGTGTAGTGGGTTGTGCCGTGTTTTTGCAGCGTTTTTGATGCGCTTCCGGGCCATTAAAAAAAAACATTTTTATTTTTTGTTATTTCTTTTTTTTAGTTTAACTTGGGCTTTCAGTGCGTTCAAGGCATTTGAATGCGTTTTTTTATGCGTTTTTGATGTGTTTGCCGATCCAGAGCAGGTAAAGTAGGGCCTGCTGCAGTTTTTTTACCTGCTCTGGATCTGCACGCTGCGATGTGAACTGGAGCTAAAAATACCATAGGAATACATTGGACGCAGTTTTGATCCGGTCTGCACCTGCTCCGCGTTTGGTGTGAACAAGGCCTAAAGATATACACTGAGGGGCCAGATTATTATGACCACCCCATCAGTACTTCGTTGGGCCGCCTCGTGACTCCACGAGATGGCTAAAGGTGATGCGAGGAATCTGACACGGCACTGTTGCCCTTCTGTTGTCTTGTACCAGTCTTGCCCCTCCCCCGTTCTGCCCTAACATTGACTAGTCGCTGACGGCCACAATTTGCACGTTCACACAACATTATAGCTCATTTGCCTACAAACGTCAGGTGGTCATAATAAACTGGCCACTCAGTGTAGATTTGATACACAGTTGCGCTAATATGCTGTGACATAGAAGAAAAAAAAAAAGTTTATTTTCTATGGATCCTATCAGAAAATAAATATGTAAGTTTTCATGTAAAAAAACCCTGCATTTTAGCTTTTTTAGCAGGAAAAAAAGGGAAAAAATATATACTAATGGCTTCAGCGTAAAAATGGTTAAAGGTCGGGAAAAGCTTTTGTTTGGGCTGGGGTTCTTCTTTAACGTCGAGGGGAAAACTCTTTGCCATTAATTCTTTTCTCTGGAACCAAAACAAAAAAAAAAAGCGAACTGGAACTGTGAAAAGGTTTTCAGGGAATCCTCCCACTGAAGGTAATTATAGGTCCCGTGTCTCGCAGGACGCTGTGCGGCATCCGAGATAATTATGAAACACACACATCATGACACCGACGAGAACCCGGCGGACTTTACGCAGGCCAAGATCTCGGATTAACATCGCTGCTGGAAACTGACGCGATTGGCCGGGCTCCAGCCTCTGGCTTCGCAGGCCTCTAAATAAGGTCAGGTATTAGATCCTCGCCGTGCAATCTGAAGAATTCTTTTTTTTTTTGCATCAGGTTTTGGAACATCGGAGGATGTCCGCGGGACGAAGATGGATGGCGCGGGACGCCGAAGGCGGACGGCCGGCGGCTTGAAATCTCTGCTTGAATGTCTGTTCAGCTTCAGATGTCAGTGTGAGAGCCGCGTCTGTGTGAATGAACGCTGAATGAAAAAATACATAAAATAATAATATATACATACACTATATTGCCAAAAGTATTGGGACCGCCCCCTCCAAATCATTGGATTCAGGTGTTCCCATCACCTCCATGGCCACAAGTGTATGCAATGAGGCACGTCGGCATGCAGACGCTTCTACAGACATTTGTGAAAGAACGGGTCGCTCTCAGGAGCTCAGTGACTACAAGCGTGGTACCGTGATAGGTTGTCACCTGTGCAATAAGTCCATCCGTGACATTTCCTTGCTACTAAATGTTCCGCGGTCACCTGTTAGTGGGATTATAACAAAGTGGAAGCAACTGGGAACAACAGCAACTCAGCCACGAAAACAATTGTCGGCAGGATAGGAAGGACACAGGCAGTTGTTCAAAGATAAGAAAAGGTTTGGGCTAGAGTTGTACTTTAGTAAGGAAGCATGGAGGCCGCCATTGCTGGCTGCTCCTACTGACTATGCTAGCTCCCTGGCTGTCATGATCATCCTCTGGCTTTGACTTGGGACAAGTGCAGTATGTATACCTGTAGTTGTGACTTTTTCCCCCAGCTTTACCGATCTGCATTTTTTGTTCCAGGTGAGGGATCGTATAATTATAGAAGCCACGGAGAGCCAGGAAAATACTATGTTCTGTCATGGCTGCCTGCGTGCAAAGGATTCAATTTAAAGCCATACACCCAGGGATGCAGAACGTCTGCTAAGGGGCCTCCGGAGGCATAGTGTCACCCTGAGCGGCCACCGGGTGACACCCTACCATGATGCCATGGCACATGCATGTTACCTGCCGGCAGCCATCTTGATGATGGGCGTCGGCAGAGAGAGGAAGGGACGTTCAGATGGCGGGATAAGGTCTCCTCTCTCATGCAACTGTCAGTCTCTCTGTCCATGACCGAGTGCCTGACTTTTTAGAGAGCGTAACACCAAAATGACTGTCAGTCATTTTGGTGTCAACCCTCCAATGGTAACAAACGTAGAGCTGCCTTGCCGCACGTGCTTGTAATGACTGCGGATGGTGCCGCCAGACAATATAGGTAGATAGATGCCACCAGCACACCTATTTTGGCGTGCTGGTGACATCTATCTACCAACTTTACAATGGTGTCACCCGGGTGCGGGCTGCACCCCCCTCGTGACGCTGCTGCGGCTGCCGTTTATATGCCTGTACAGATTCACGGGTCAGTGCAATTAGGTGCATAAACTGGCCGGCAGTCGCCTACGCCCAACTACACCCATTCACTACTATGGGCGGCTGTATGTTGCAGCCATGTATCCCGGGTCTGGAAATTCACCTGCATTGTAATGACAACAGAAAAGCTTTATTTATAAAATGTTATCGCCATGGTGATGAGGGAAAAGGAAGTACCAGGGAAGGCAATATGTAAGCAGATTATACTGCAGCTTCAATGAACTTGTGCTCTATGGTGCCCATTGTATTACACACATAGGAGTTTAATGTTTCAATGTTTAATATGTAACCGCATCTGAGGAAGACCGCTGAGTGTTTCCGACATCTTGCACCCCGAAAATCTACATCTCCAGTAAGTCTGATGTTTGGAGGTTCGAATGCTGCATTGGTTTTCTCTTCCCTTTCAGTACCATGGACAGAGTGCAGACAGGAATAAGAAGGTGATGACCTGCGTAACTCCTTTATCTCTATACAATGTGATAAAACGGACACGTCACCGAGCTTGTCATCAGCGAGCAGCGGGGGCTCATGGTGCCCGTTCACCGAGTCATCAGCCGCTCAGAGCAGCCGCGGCTACAATCTAACACAATGGCTGAGAAACCAAATATTACTCAAACCCCTTGCAAGCAATTTTCAGTTTGAAACGCGGTGAAAGTGAAGCGATTTCACATAGCCAGCGTCAGGATTTCCAGGCAGGAAAATGTGCAAAAGATTCACCCAAAAAAATAATTTGCTGAAAAAACTAAAAATAAATAAACAGTGCGGCATGTTGACAAAGTGTATTTCCACTATTGCAGCAGAAGTTGGATAACACCTATTCTATATATTCGTTACATGTTCCCGTTTACATAGTAAAAGCTAAAATTATTTTTAGGGTTTCTTGGCTTCTTAGGGGTTAAAAATTCTACTCGCATCTCCTTCTTTGTAATGTTGTGAGGGGTTAAAGTATTACAACCTGGCTTCTTCATTAGTCCTAAGTCTTTCTACCATGTTTCCCCGAAAATAAGACACTGTCTTATTTTTTTGGGGGCTCAAAAAAACACACTAGGTCTTATTTTCGGGGTAGATCTTATTTTTTTTTAATGTACAACAATCCAAAGTTAATGCAAATCCAAAATAAATAATCCAAAATGGCAAAGTTAAGAATAGGGTGATCAGGGTATTCAGGGGTGCCGTACCTTTCCAAGAGCAATTTGGTAACCAGAAAGGGAAAGCACGCTTCGCTCAATCGATTCCTCACGGGAGGAGTGCATTTGGTATCACTCCGCCGGTGACAGGAGCCACGGCTTGTGCGGCTCTGCTCCCTCCGGTGCCGCCTCGCTTCCTCTAGCGCTGTCTTCGTTGGCACCGTGACTCTCTCCCGTCCCTCCCACGGCTCTTCAAGTTCCCCCTTATGCCACCACCGGCCCTGGGAATGGTCACAACTATTTCTGATTTTCGGGGTAGGTCTTATTTTCGGGGAAACAGGCTATAAGGGACAGATCACTGTGAAGGGGCTCAGGAAAAAAAAACTGAAATCAGCCTGTGACGGACCCCGGTACTCAGGATGAGTATGTCCGCCGCTGTATTCTTCCTTGCTCAGGAGATATTGCAACCCGCTGATCTTTTAGCTCCCAGTTTCCCCAGTCACTAGTCGAGACTTGAGTGTAGGGTGAAACAAACTCTCATTTATTAAGAAATGTACAACCTTTTATACAGAAAGTGATCAGATCAGATTATAATCCCATCACATCCACCCTTTTCTGTTTCATTATGTTCATGATGAATTTAAATACATTCATATTCGGCTATGCGGCTTTTTAATATATTTTGGATTCCTTTTTTTTGTTGTACCATATATGGATCTTTAAAGGAGAACTATGGGGTTAGTGCTTTTCCCCATAGTTCTCCTTATGGTAACGGTAGGACACAAACTAGCGTCCTCCCGTCACCCTAGGCTCAGTGTACCGCGAGCTGTAGCTCACGGTATAGTGAGACGCCGCAGCTGAAGCGGATCCCGACAATTGTGCCGGGATCCGCCCAGCTGCGTGACTGACAGCTGGCTCTGCCTATTTATATCTATGAATAGGCCTGTAGATGACATTATAAAACTGGTCCAGTTCTGAAGTGGTTCATGTTAATCAGCAAAAAAACAAATTGTATAGTTTTGACTAGGGATACACCCATACTGGTTTTTCGGTATCGAGTACTGATATTTATATTTTGGTACTCGCCTATACTGAATACCGATACCGGTACTTCCGCTAGCACGAAGCTGGCTTCCCAGTCAATCAGGAAGCCGGGAGGCAAGTCATTACACCCAGCCCGGCTGCCTGATTGGCCAGGAAGCTGGCTTCCATGCTGTTTGGCTGGCTCGATGCTCATTGATCGGGAAGCCGGGTTCCCAGCCAATCAGCATTGTGCTGGCCAAACAGGGCTACCAAGAAAAAGAGCAGAACCCAACTGTCCAACTCACAGCCGAGTCCCGCAGGGGATCTAAGAAAAAGAGCAGGACCCAACTGTCCAACTCACAGCCGAGTCCCGCAGGGGATCTAAGAAAAAGAGCAGGACCCAACTGTCCAACTCACAGCCGAGTCCCGCAGGGGATCTAAGAAAAAGAGCAGGACCCAACTGTCCAACTCACAGCCGAGTCCTGCAGGGGATCTAAGAAAAAGAGCAGGGCCCAACTGTCCAATTCACAGCCGAGTCCCGCAGGGCTCCTAAGAAAAAGAGCAGGACCCAACTTTCCAACTCACAGCCAAGTGCCTCAGGGCTCCTAAGATAATGCGCAGGGCCCAACTGTCCAACTCACAGCCGAGTCCCGCAGGGGATCTAAGAAAAAGAGCAGGACCCAACTGTCCAACTCACCGCCGAGTCCCGCAGGGCTCCTAAGAAAAAGAGCAGGACCCAACTTTCCAACTCACAGCCAAGTGCCTCAGGGCTCCTAAGATAATGCGCAGGGCCCAACTGTCCAACTCACAGCCGAGTCCCGCAGGGGATCTAAGAAAAAGAGCAGGACCCAACTGTCCAACTCACCGCCGAGTCCCGCAGGGCTCCTAAGAAAAAGAGCAGGACCCAACTTTCCAACTCACAGCCAAGTGCCTCAGGGCTCCTAAGATAATGCGCAGGGCCCAACTGTCCAACTCACAGCCGAGTCCCGCAGGGGATCTAAGAAAAAGAGCAGGACCCAACTGTCCAACTCACCGCCGAGTCCCGCAGGGCTCCTAAGAAAAAGAGCAGGACCCAACTTTCCAACTCACAGCCAAGTGCCTCAGGGCTCCTAAGATAATGCGCAGGGCCCAACTGTCCAACTCACAGCCGAGTCCCGCAGGGGATCTAAGAAAAAGAGCAGGACCCAACTGTCCAACTCACCGCCGAGTCCCGCAGGGCTCCTAAGAAAAAGAGCAGGACCCAACTTTCCAACTCACAGCCAAGTGCCTCAGGGCTCCTAAGATAATGCGCAGGGCCCAACTGTCCAACTCACAGCCGAGTCCCGCAGGGGATCTAAGAAAAAGAGCAGGACCCAACTGTCCAACTCACCGCCGAGTCCCGCAGGGCTCCTAAGAAAAAGAGCAGGACCCAACTTTCCAACTCACAGCCAAGTGCCTCAGGGCTCCTAAGATAATGCGCAGGGCCCAACTGTCCAACTCACAGCCGAGTCCCGCAGGGGATCTAAGAAAAAGAGCAGGACCCAACTGTCCAACTCACCGCCGAGTCCCGCAGGGCTCCTAAGAAAAAGAGCAGGACCCAACTTTCCAACTCACAGCCAAGTGCCTCAGGGCTCCTAAGATAATGCGCAGGGCCCAACTGTCCAACTCACAGCCGAGTCCCGCAGGGGATCTAAGAAAAAGAGCAGGACCCAACTGTCCAACTCACCGCCGAGTCCCGCAGGGCTCCTAAGAAAAAGAGCAGGACCCAACTTTCCAACTCACAGCCAAGTGCCTCAGGGCTCCTAAGATAATGCGCAGGGCCCAACTGTCCAACTCACAGCCGAGTCCCGCAGGGGATCTAAGAAAAAGAGCAGGACCCAACTGTCCAACTCACCGCCGAGTCCCGCAGGGCTCCTAAGAAAAAGAGCAGGACCCAACTTTCCAACTCACAGCCAAGTGCCTCAGGGCTCCTAAGATAATGCGCAGGGCCCAACTGTCCAACTCACAGCCGAGTCCCGCAGGGGATCTAAGAAAAAGAGCAGGACCCAACTGTCCAACTCACCGCCGAGTCCCGCAGGGCTCCTAAGAAAAAGAGCAGGACCCAACTTTCCAACTCACAGCCAAGTGCCTCAGGGCTCCTAAGATAATGCGCAGGGCCCAACTGTCCAACTCACAGCCGAGTCCCGCAGGGGATCTAAGAAAAAGAGCAGGACCCAACTGTCCAACTCACCGCCGAGTCCCGCAGGGCTCCTAAGAAAAAGAGCAGGACCCAACTTTCCAACTCACAGCCAAGTGCCTCAGGGCTCCTAAGATAATGCGCAGGGCCCAACTGTCCAACTCACAGCCGAGTCCCGCAGGGGATCTAAGAAAAAGAGCAGGACCCAACTGTCCAACTCACCGCCGAGTCCCGCAGGGCTCCTAAGAAAAAGAGCAGGACCCAACTTTCCAACTCACAGCCAAGTGCCTCAGGGCTCCTAAGATAATGCGCAGGGCCCAACTGTCCAACTCACAGCCGAGTCCCGCAGGGGATCTAAGAAAAAGAGCAGGACCCAACTGTCCAACTCACCGCCGAGTCCCGCAGGGCTCCTAAGAAAAAGAGCAGGACCCAACTTTCCAACTCACAGCCAAGTGCCTCAGGGCTCCTAAGATAATGCGCAGGGCCCAACTGTCCAACTCACAGCCGAGTCCCGCAGGGGATCTAAGAAAAAGAGCAGGACCCAACTGTCCAACTCACCGCCGAGTCCCGCAGGGCTCCTAAGAAAAAGAGCAGGACCCAACTTTCCAACTCACAGCCAAGTGCCTCAGGGCTCCTAAGATAATGCGCAGGGCCCAACTGTCCAACTCACAGCCGAGTCCCGCAGGGGATCTAAGAAAAAGAGCAGGACCCAACTGTCCAACTCACCGCCGAGTCCCGCAGGGCTCCTAAGAAAAAGAGCAGGACCCAACTTTCCAACTCACAGCCAAGTGCCTCAGGGCTCCTAAGATAATGCGCAGGGCCCAACTGTCCAACTCACAGCCGAGTCCCGCAGGGGATCTAAGAAAAAGAGCAGGACCCAACTGTCCAACTCACCGCCGAGTCCCGCAGGGCTCCTAAGAAAAAGAGCAGGACCCAACTTTCCAACTCACAGCCAAGTGCCTCAGGGCTCCTAAGATAATGCGCAGGGCCCAACTGTCCAACTCACAGCCGAGTCCCGCAGGGGATCTAAGAAAAAGAGCAGGACCCAACTGTCCAACTCACCGCCGAGTCCCGCAGGGCTCCTAAGAAAAAGAGCAGGACCCAACTTTCCAACTCACAGCCAAGTGCCTCAGGGCTCCTAAGATAATGCGCAGGGCCCAACTGTCCAACTCACAGCCGAGTCCCGCAGGGGATCTAAGAAAAAGAGCAGGACCCAACTGTCCAACTCACCGCCGAGTCCCGCAGGGCTCCTAAGAAAAAGAGCAGGACCCAACTTTCCAACTCACAGCCAAGTGCCTCAGGGCTCCTAAGATAATGCGCAGGGCCCAACTGTCCAACTCACAGCCGAGTCCCGCAGGGGATCTAAGAAAAAGAGCAGGACCCAACTGTCCAACTCACCGCCGAGTCCCGCAGGGCTCCTAAGAAAAAGAGCAGGACCCAACTTTCCAACTCACAGCCAAGTGCCTCAGGGCTCCTAAGATAATGCGCAGGGCCCAACTGTCCAACTCACAGCCGAGTCCCACAAGGCTCCTAAGAAAAAGAGCAGGGCCCAACTGTCCAACTCACAGCCGAGTCCCGCAGGGCTCCTAAGAAAAAGAGCAGGGCCCAACTGTCCAACTCACAGCCGAGTCCCACAGAGCTCCTAAGAAAATGAGCAGGGCCCAACTGTCCAACTCACAGACGAGTCCCGCAGGGCTCCTAAGAAAAAAAGCAGGGCCCAACTGTCCAACTCGCAGCTGAGTCCTGCAAGGGATCTAAGAAAAAGAGCAGGACCCAAATGTCCAACTCACAGCCGAGTCCCGCAGGGGATCTAAGAAAAGAGCAGGACCCAACTGTCCAACTCACAGCCGAGTCCTGCAGGGGATGTAAGAAAAAGAGCAGGACCCAACTGTCCAACTCACAGCCGAGTCCCACAGAGCTCCTAAGAAAATGAGCAGGGCCCAACTGTCCAACTCACAGCCGAGTCCCACAGAGCTCCTAAGAAAATGAGCAGGGCCCAACTGTCCAACTCACAGCCGAGTCCCACAGAGCTCCTAAGAAAATGAGCAGGGCCCAACTGTCCAACTCACAGCCGAGTCCTGCAGGGGATCTAAGAAAAAGAGCAGGACCCAACTGACCAACTCACAGCCAAGTCCTGCAGGGCTCCTAAGAAAAAGAGCAGGACCCAACTTTCCAACTCACAGCCAAGTCCGGCAGGGGATCTAAGCAAAAAGAGCAGGACCCAACTGTCCAACTCACAGCCGAGTCCTGCAGGGGATCTAAGAAAAAGAGCAGGACCATATGGGGGTCCGGGTACTGCCCTGGGGGACATATATGGGGGTCCGGGTACTGCCCAGGGGGACCTGTATGGGGGTTCGGGTACTGCCCTGGGGGACAGGAATCAATGGAAAATAAACTCTTTTAAAAGATACCGTTTTTATAGGAGCCGTGATTTTAACATTGCTTAAAGTGAAACAATAAAAATGAAAAATTCCTTTAATTATCGTGCCTGGGGGGTCCCCCTAGCCTGCCTGTGAAGTGGCGGATCTGTACGATGTATAGACTCTGCTGCAGCAAAACTGACATTTCTAAAGAAAAAAAAACGTGCGTTTTCCCCTCCCAAACAATACCAGACCCCTTCCCCACAAGCCCTGGTGCGTTGGTTGTGGGGGCTAGCTCCGCCCAAATGTGTACGGTTTCAAATCATCTAACAGGTGAGCCATGATTGGGAAGAGTCATCATGACTTTGCCCAACCATGGCTCTTACAGAGTACTGAGCCCTGATTGGGCTAAGTCTTGCACCTGACCTGTGAGCCTTTAGCCAATTAGAGCTTCATAAGGCGCATTGCCTTGTGGGGCATTCAGCAGTCGAAATCCAGCCCACCACTATTGACCTGTACAAAGCCCTGTGATTGGTTTATAAGGAACAGTGCCCATAGGAGCTCACACTCTAATGTTCCCATTGGTGTTATAAGAACTGCGCCCTTAGGAGCTCACACTCTCAGGTCCCTATTGGTTTATTATGAACATTAGAGTGTAAGCTCCTGTATCCGGGTACTGCCCTGGGGGACATGTATGGGGGTCCGGGTACTGCCCTGGGGGACATATATGGGGGTCCGGGTACTGCCCTGGGGGACATATATGGGGGTCCGGGTACTGCCCAGGGGGACATGTATGGGGGTTCGGGTACTGCCCTGGGGGACAGGAATCAATGGAAAATAAACTCTTTTAAAAGATACCGTTTTTATAGGAGCCGTGATTTTAACATTGCTTAAAGTGAAACAATAAAAATGAAAAATTCCTTTAATTATCGTGCCTGGGGGGTCCCCCTAGCCTGCCTGTGAAGTGGCGGATCTGTACGATGTATAGACTCTGCTGCAGCAAAACTGACATTTCTAAAGAAAAAAAAACGTGCGTTTTCCCCTCCCAAACAATACCAGACCCCTTCCCCACAAGCCCTGGTGCGTTGGTTGTGGGGGCTAGCTCCGCCCAAATGTGTACGGTTTCAAATCATCTAACAGGTGAGCCATGATTGGGAAGAGTCATCATGACTTTGCCCAACCATGGCTCTTACAGAGTACTGAGCCCTGATTGGGCTAAGTCTTGCACCTGACCTGTGAGCCTTTAGCCAATTAGAGCTTCATAAGGCGCATTGCCTTGTGGGGCATTCAGCAGTCGAAATCCAGCCCACCACTATTGACCTGTACAAAGCCCTGTGATTGGTTTATAAGGAACAGTGCCCATAGGAGCTCACACTCTAATGTTCCCATTGGTGTTATAAGAACTGCGCCCTTAGGAGCTCACACTCTCAGGTCCCTATTGGTTTATTATGAACATTAGAGTGTAAGCTCCTGTGGGGAGGGACTGCTGTGAATTCCTCATTGACCTGTACAAGGTACATCTGTACACACACAGGTCAGACGGGGTGGAGGGCAATGGACATGTATGTGTTGATATGAAACATCCATACAAAGCCCTGACAGACGGTGTCCTTGCTGTGCAATGAAGTGAAGACCACAGCGCTGCAAGACAAAGGCACTACCTGCGTCGCCGCCTCCCCCCTCCCCGAAATCCAGGCGTCCCCCCGATATCATTCTATATTTCCAATGACCCGTGGCTATCACCAAACATAAGGGCGAAGCCGCGTCTCCTGCGTCCAGGATGGAATCTTTTCCTGGTGACTCTCCCAGCAGCACGGACCCGTTAATGAGCGCGGGCTGACGGCGATTGGCCGGTCTCTCTGAGGTCCAGGTGAGGAATGTCACGCCTATCCTCCATCCCTTCTGCAGAAGGAGACGCCGAGCGCCGGGCAGAGAATGCAGGTCCACAGCTAAAAATAACCCCAAAGGCATAAAATGGAAGGAGGGGGATAGACCAGTATGGAACCTGTCAGTTTACTGGGACGTGGCGGCATTGCCGAGACGTGAGACATTCTGCGCCTCTTACCTCATTCAGCTCTCCGCCTTCCACCAAATTCAATTGTAGAGCCAAAGGGAGTTTCAGATAAAAAAAACCCTGTCTTTGTCCCCTTGGGGTGATTTCCCTTCACTTCCTGTCGTGCAGACACAGCAGGAAGTGAGGGGAAGTGTCCATAGGGGGGTAGTCTTTCTCTTACTCCCCTACCTCATCCCTGTGCTGGTGACAACTATAGCCAAGTATAAATTGTTGGATTCTGCATCCCATTCTGTCCTGGTGGCAATGGACATCGGGACACATAGAGGGGGCGATCATGTCATCACTGGGTCCCTGTGCTTAACCCCTCAAGAGCCCTCAGCTCTGATGCAAGCAGTGGGATGGCTCATGGGAGGAGTTATGCAAATATCAGAAGGCCTTGCTGGTTGGATGTCAGTGGGGGGAAGCGGGCTCTCCAAGGGAGGCTTTATTGTACGGACCGCCATTGGTAATGCCCACATGTGATACTGAGCCTTGGAAGAAGCCTGCATGTAGGGGCTACTCTGCTGGGGCTCCAGGGGTCCCCCGCAAGGCCCCGTCACCACCCCAAATGGCGAGCAATGCGCTCAATCACGGTACAACACGCGGTACTGCAATACCATGCGGTGCAATTACAAAAAAAAAAGTAGAGCGCGTACTGCAGATCACATGACTGAACTGAACTCACAGCACTCGAGGGACAATGTGTATGCTTTGGTCATGGCTGCCCAGCGCTGTTCTAGGTATGAGGGGTGCCTTCTCCAGGCTGCATGCCTCAGCTCCATATGAGTCAGATCAGAGCCCAGAGAAGTCTCCTCAGAACAGTCCAATGGTTTGCTCCCGGCCGCTCCTGTGTTTGGATTCAACATCCTGTTGGAGGACCTATGACTGAGGTCGTAGATCTTCCTGACACTGAGTTGTATGTTTTGCTCTAGAATCCCTCCATAGCCTTTATATATATTTCAGATTTAAGTCACCCGAACAAAGCAGCCCCAAAACAGAACCGCGCCTCCGCCATGTTTCACAGTAGGTGCGGTGTTCTTTTTTCATCTGTGACCACAGGGCTGACGTGACTTGCCAGAAAGCCCCAGTTATGTCTCATCTCTCCGAAGGACGTTCTCCCAGAAGCATTGTGAATGGTCAATATGCATTTTAATCAAACAGTGCGGCATTTGTATCTTTTATGGAGTCCTCCCGGGTCTTCTTCATTTCAGCCCGCTGTCCCTTTAGAAGTGACAAACGATCGGACACTGATGTACCTTGACCTCGGAGTTCACCTTCTATCTCTATGGAAGTTTTCCTTGGCTCTTTGTCTACCATTCACACTCTCCATCTGTCCAATCTGTGATCCTCCTGTGGCCCCGTCCAGGAAGGTTGACTACACTCCCGTGGAGCTCCTCAAACTGCTTAATCTTTGCAGCTGTAGTCCTAGGAACATCAAACTGCTTGAAGATGGTGTTGTAGCCTTTTGCTTGGACGTGCTGGTCTATGATTCCTTCTGATCTCCTCAGACAACTCTCTGCTTTGCCTTCCCTGCTCCATGTTCAGTGTGGTCACACGATGGTACTACTTCCTCCATTTCTATTGGCTGACTGATTGCAGGATTGAAGACACAAAGGGTGTTATTCACTATAGAGCCGAAGGATACAGCCGTAGCTTCAGTCGAACCAAAGGGCTGCTGTACGGGCTATTCACAATTATTCACTATGGCCCACACAGCGGCCGCGCGGCTCGGCCAAGCCAAAGGCATATGCTTTGTGACAGCCGAAGCGGGGCAAACCGGCCTGCTGAGGGCCGGCCGTTCACCCCGCAAATGACAGCTGGGCGAAGCCAGTCATGATCTCATGACTGGCTCCACCCAGTTGTTATGACGAATCAGCGCCCCCAAATGACCTGAAGACGCCGATCTGTCATTAAACAATAACAACTGGGCGGAGTCGGCCGTGACATCATTGTTATTCATTGGCCGGGATCTGTTAGAAGACTCTAACAGGAAACAGTTGGGCAGAGCTAGCTGTCACTGCTAGCTCCGCCCAATTGTTTTTCTTTTGCCGGCATCTTTGCCAGCGTTTTTTTTTTTATTATTATTTAATTTTTTCTTTTTTAATTTTCTTTAAACTATTTTATTTTTAATTGTCATATATTTTAACCACTTGCTGACCGCGGCGTTACACCCCCTTCCGTTCCCGGACATTTTTCAGTATTCAGCGCTGCGGTACTTTGGCTGACGTTTATTCCGTCATGCAACGCTGTACTGAAATGAATTTTTATACCATTTTTTAGGGACAGATAGAGCTTTCTTTTGGTGGTATTTAATCACCACTGCGGGTTTTATTTTTTACTATATAATGAAAAAAGTACCGAAAATGTGGAAAAAAAGTTTTCCCTACGTTATGTTATAAAACAGTTCTTATTACCCAAATTTTTGGCAAAATATAAAAGACGGGGTCACATCGGGTAAATAGACACCAAACATGTTAAACTTTAAAATTGCGCGCATCCGTGAACTCGCACAAAAGGACCATACCCAAAATTGGCCATAGGCAACGCTTTTAAAGCTTTTACCGCTCATCAGTTTAGTGTTATCAGTGAGTGATGGCCCTAGAATTATTGCTCTCACTCCGATGTTCGCGGCGATATGTAACATGTGCGGCGTAATGGATGCAATCGTCGTTTATGCACTTAGGCGCACTCGACGCATGTTTGCGCGTGTATGTGGGGGCGGGGGACTTTTACATTTTTTTATTACCTTTATATGTGACTTTTAATTGTTTTACATTTTTGTGGTAACTAATTCTTTTAAACATTTTTTTTTCACTGAACTTTATTGCTATCACATAGGGGACTAACAAGCCCCCTTTGTGATAGCCAATTTTCAGTGACAGGTCCTCTTTATGGAGACATCAGGGGTCTTTAAGACCCCTAATGTGACCTAGGGACCCCCAGAGAAGCTGATGAAGCAAACACCTGCTTCACCAGCTTCTCTCCGGTTTCTGTACCGGAGAGTGACACTGAATGCAGGAAGTGATGTAATACACATCACTGTCTGCATTCAGAAGAGGAGGAGGAGGAGATCAAATGGAGCTCGTGTACTGAGCTCCGTTGGATCTCCGGCCGCAGAGCTGCTGTGCCGGTCCCGGGCTCACACCGTGCACAGCAGAGCTCGGGATCGCCAGCAGCGGCTGCGGCGGAAGGGGTGGCGCACACCCGCACGCATAGTACAAGCAATCGGGCGTCTCTACAGACGCCCGAACGCTTGTATGTAAACAGCCATCGCCGGCTGTTTACATAGAAAGCTGATTTCCCGCTCGTGCAGGCCACCTAGAGGGATGGGACGTTTAAAAACGTCCACCCGCATTCAAGAAGCCACTGTCCGGCCGTTTAATTACAACGTCCGGACAGCAGGTGGTTAAAACTATTTTTTTAAATTAATTTCACTTATTTTCTATTCTGCTCGGAACCTCGGAGGTAGCGAGCAGTATAGCCAAGCCGGATGCCGCTCGGCAGGCCTCGGCTATTCACTCACTGCCCTTCGTCCCCTATGAGAATATATGAGAATAGAGGAGAATGGCATCCAGATGTTGGATCGGCCGAGTCTAACTCCTTCTGCACTTCAGCTCAGCCAAACATGAAATCAGCCGTACTGAGCCGGAGTGAATAGCCGAACAGCGTTCGGCTCACTCTACTTTGGCGGGGTTATCCTTCGGCAGCTTTGTGAATAACCCTCTACATCAGTGGTTCTCAACCTTTCTAGGGCCGGGACCCCTTGGTAACATTTGCCAAGTTGTGGTGACCCCCCAACGGTAAAATTTAGGGATGACGCGACGGCTGCCGTGACATCTGGCGGCGTGGCGGCAGAACTGACACTGCTGCGCTACGAGAGGGCTGAGGAGGACTCTCACCTAGCACAGCAGAAATCACACAGCGACCCCACAGCTAGAGAACCGCTGGCGTACGCCGTCAGAATAAATAATTTTTAAAAAAACCACCATAGGAATGCATAGCTAGATTCCTATTGGCTATTTCCCTTTGCAATAGCCAATAGCAAACTAGCTATTGCACCCGCCCACTGCTGCTGTCAAACACTAGAAGAGGACCTGATGGAGAACTTCAGGTCCCCCTTTGCTGATTGGCAGCAGCAGTGGGCGGGTGCAATAGCTAGTATGCGAATGGCTATTGCAAAGGGAAATAGCCAATAGGAATCTAGCTATGCATTCCTATGGTGGGGTTTTTTTTTTCTTCTGACTTACTGCAGCTGGCGGCTCCCGATGTCAGAAAGAAAAAAAATGATCGCAGGGAAAGGTTTATCTGCTCGATCGAGTAAACCTTTCTGGGAGAAAGTGTTTCTCTGTCGGGAGCCGCTATCTAATAGCGGGAGACTCCCAGGTGACCCCTGGCAAATCGTCATTCGACCCCCCCCAACGGGGTCGGGACCCACAGGATGAGAACCGCTGCTCTAAAGTATCTGAAATTTCACAATGATCCCATTATATATATAATCTCTTCTAAGGGTACCAACAAATGTGTCCGGGACATTCTACAATATATGAGTATAATAAGTCATCATTTATCCCTTTCCACACTTTCTTTCCTCTGACATACTGAAGACATTCCGGTACACAGGAGACAATTCATTATATTTCCTCACTTCTCAGGAGGAATGAAACATTATTACAATGAGCTGCAGGCAATTTCTCCACATTAGTATGTACTGTATGAGACTAGGAATCCAGGGGCGTAACTAGAAATCACAAGTATGGGGCCCCGTGATTTCTAGTTATACCCCTTGCAGAGCCCACTTGAGATCCCACCTGAGGGTGACCCGGCACACCCCGCCATAGACTCTCTATGGTGGGCTCTGCAGGGTCACCCTCAGGTGGGCTGGTCGTACTCCTTACCTGTCCGCCTAATCTTCCTCCACGGTCGCTGATGGGCCCCGCCTCCGTCATAGGGGCCCGCCTCCTTCTTCATCACCGGGCTCCGCCTCCTCGCCTGCTGCCGATCATGGGCCCTGCCGCCTCCTCCACAGCCGCTGCTGGCTCTCATTGACTCTGCGGAGAGGAACGCGCTTCTGCACAGATTACGGTCAGTGATCTGAACTGCGGCGTGTTCGTCTTCAGCCGCCAGTGACAGCCACCAGCAGAGGATCCCATAGCGACCCAGGCGGCCCGCTCGGCATCTGGCCGGGCCCCACTGTGCCCCGGGCCCCATAGCGGCTGCCTGGGTCGCTATGGTGATTGTTACGCCACTGTATCAGTTTGTATCCGTGTATTGTATCACTTTGTATCCGTGTATTGTATCACTTTGTATCCGTGTATTGTATCACTTTGTATCCGTGTACTGTATCACTTTGTATCCGTGTACTGTATCACTTTGTATCCGTGTACTGTATCACTTTGTATCCGTGTATTGTATCACTTTGTATCCGTGTATTGTTTCATTGTATCCGTGTACTGTATCACTTTGTATCCGTGTATTGTATCACTTTGTATCCGTGTATTTATCACTTTGTATCCGTGTATTGTATCACTTTGTATCCGTGTATTGTTTCATTGTATCCGTGTACTGTATCACTTTGTATCCGTGTATTGTATCACTTTGTATCCGTGTATTTATCACTTTGTATCCGTGTATTTATCACTTTGTATCCGTGTATTGTATCACTTTGTATCCGTGCATTGTATCACTTTGTATCAGTAGAGTGTAGTGTAGCAATGTATTAGCTTGTTATTGTGTATTGTATCAGTCAGTGTATATTTGTATCCATATATCATATCACTTTGCAACCAATCTATCATGTAATCATGTTTGTATCCATGTAATATATCAGTCAGTGTATATTTGTATTTCTGTATTGTAACACTTTATATCAATGTATCGTATCATGTTGTATCTATATACTGGATCAGTTTATATCTATAAAATTTATCAGTTTCTACCTATATAATGTGTCAGTTTATATCTGTAAATTCTATCAATTTGTATCCATAGATTGTATCAGCTTGTATCCGCATAATATATCAGTTTGTGTCTATATAATGAGTCAGTTTGTGTCCGTGCATTGTATCAGTTTGTATCTGTGTAGTGTACCAGTTTGTATTTATATAATGTATCACTTTATATCCGTGTAATATATCAGTGTGTGTCTATATAATGTGTCAGTTTGTGTCCGTGCATCGTATCAGTTTGTATCTGTGTAGTGTACCAGTTTGTATTTATATAATGTATCACTTTATATCCGTGTAATATATCAGTGTGTGTCTATATAATGTGTCAGTTTGTATCCGTGCATTGTATCAGTTTGTAACCATTGCATCGTTCGGCGAGGGTGGTGCCTGCGTTGGCCTGTAGGGGGCGCCCATGCAGCCTGATCCCGGGGCCCCTGACGTAGTTGTGTCATGCTGACTCTCCGCTCTTATAGCCCGGGGTGAGAGCTCAGCCATCCAGCAGCCTGTCGCAGTGTCTGCACCTGGAAGATGTCCTCTGGAGGCAGAGAGCTGTCCGTGCTGCTGGGAGCCATGTCTCTGCTCTGCATTGCCGGACACACACAAGCCAGAGCCAGACCGCGTGAGTACCCGACAATTGCATGATGATGGGACAGGGACCTGATGAGGGGATAGGGATCTGATGAGGGGATAGGGATCTGATGATGGGATAGGGATCTGATGGGATAGGGATCTGATGAGTGGATAGGGATCTGATGAGTGGATAGGGATCTGATGAGAGGATAGGGACATGATGATAGGACAGGGATCTGATGATAGGACAGGGATCTTATGACAGGACAGGGATCTGATGACAGGACAGCGATCTGATGACAGGATAGGGATCTGATGAGAGGATAGGGATCTGATGAGAGGATAGGGACATGATGGCAGGACGGGGATCTGATGAGTGGATAGGGATCTGATGATGGGATAGGGAGCTGATGATGGGACAGGGATCTGATGATGGGATGGGGATCTGATGATAGGACAGGGATCTGATGATAGGATAGGGATCTGATGATGGGATAGGTATCTGATGATGGGATAGGGATCTGATGATAGGACAGGGATTTGATGATAGGATAGGGATCTGATGATGGGATAGGGATCTGATGATAGGACAGGGATCTGATGATGGGACAGGGATCTGATGATGGGACAGAGCTCTCAGAATTTCATAGTTATCTTATAACAGGACAGGGATTTATTAACTGCAAAGAGACCAGATAATGAGACAGAGATCTGAAAAGTACACAGGGAACTAATAATGGACAGAGATCCGATGATAAGATAGGGATGTATCAACAGGACAGGTATCTGATGATGGGACAGGGATCTGATGACAGGACAGGGATCTGATGACAGGACAGGGATGAGAGGATAGGGATCTGATGACAGGACAGGGATCTGATGACAGGACAGGGATCTGATGATAGGACAGGGATCTGATGAGAGGATAGGGATCTGATGAGAGGATAGGGACATGATGACAGGACAGGGATCTGATGAGAGTATAGGGATCTGATGAGAGGATAGGGATCTGATGAGAGGATAGGGACATGATGATAGGACAGGGATCTGATGATAGGACAGGGATCTGATGACAGGACAGGGATCTGATGACATGACAGGGATCTGATGACAGAACAGGGATCTGATGACAGGACAGGGATCTGATGACAGGACAGGGATCTGATGAGAGGATAGGGATCTGATGAGAGGATAGGGACATGATGACAGGACAGGGATCTGATGACTGGACAGGGATCTGATGACAGGACTGGGATCTGATGACAGGACTGGGATCTGATGACAGGACTGGGATCTGATGACAGGACAGGGATCTGATGAGAGGATAGGGACATGATGACAGGACAGGGATCTGATGACAGGACAGGGATCTGATGACAGGACAGGGATCTGATGAGAGGATATGGATATGATGATAGGACAGGGATCTGATGATAGGACAGGGATGTTATAACAGGACAGGGATCTGATGAGTGGAAAGGGATCTAATGATAGGACAGTGATCTGATGACAGGGAAGGGATCTGATGATGGGAAAGGGATCTGATGATGGTATAGGGATCTGATGATGGTATAGGGATCTGATGATGGGACTGGGATCCATTGATAGGACAGGGATCTGATAATTAGATATGGATTGATAACTGCAAAATGATCTGTTCAGTATGACAGCCATGTGAAAAACTGAAAGCAGATCTGAAAGCAGGGCAGGGATCTGATGATGACAGTACTGGGATCCGATTACAGGGCAGGGATCTGATGATGACAGTACTGGGATCCGATTACAGGGCAGGGATCTGATGATATTATTACAGCGATCTGAAAGCAAGTCAGGGATCTGATGATATACAGCGATGTGATTACAGGGCAGGGATGTGATTACAGGGCAGGGATCACATGATGATGACAGTACTGGGATCTGATTACAGGGCAGGGATCTGATGATGATGACAGTACAAGGATCTGATTACAGGGCAGGGATCTGATGATAACTGACCCCTCAGTGATTTTGGAGGATACAGGATCATGCAGTGGGAACTGACACAAACATGGAAGGAACCTAATGGTGTCCCCTTGGTGTAATTTGAATCCAGAATCCAAGCACTAAGCAAACCTCCTAAGGCCCCATTCACACCTGACCGTTTTGTAGCGCGTCCTACGCTCGATGAACGCTCTACAAAACGGTCAAAAAAATAAATAGCATTGTAGTCAATGGTCTCGTTCCCACCTGTCCGTATTTCCGCCCGTCCCGAACGCACTACAAAACGGCCCACGCATGAAAAGGTCCCGGAGCGTTTTTTGCTGCGTATTGGTCCGTTTTGTAGGGCGTTTTCCATTTGTATACTGCCAAGTAGCCTTTGGAATCGCGCGACGGTCGCGCGACTTTTTTACCGCGAATCGCGTGACGGTCGCGCGACAGACGCGCATATTACAATACGCATAGGTGTGAATGGGGCCTAAGTCATAATAATCCACAACACAAATAAATAATGATAAGATGGAGACGTAAGAGTCAATAAACTGAAGACACCTTTTAAAGGAAAAGCAGCATTGGTTGACCCCCTAATGACCGGACAGAGTAGATCTGCTATGGATGTGTGGCCCCCGGGATGCAGATCTGCATTGGCTGCTTTGAATGTTTTATAACATCCTTTTTGCTCCTGGTAAGCAGGGCCACTTTATGCAATGGGCCCACTGTCACAACCAGGGGCCACAACTTGTGCCACAACTTACACAGGAAGTATTCCTTAGTTCCTTGCGACCCCAAGGAACTGTGCATGCTTGATAGGGATGCACCGATAAAAGTATCAGTGCCGATACTGAGCATTTTCACGAGTACTGAGCATTGCCCCGATACTAGGGATGCGCTGATGACGTTTTTTTTGGTATCGAGTACGAGTACAGATATTTATATTTCGGTATTCGGCAACATCGAGTACCGATACCGGTGCTTCCGCTAGCATGGAGGCGGCTTCCCGGGCAATCAGTGAAGCCTGCTCCATGATGTTTGGCCAGCTCGATGTTGATTGGCCGGGAAGCCAGCTTTCCCGGCCAATCAGCCCCCTCACAGCCCTCCTGAGACCTAGCACAGCTCTCTTGAGACCCCACACAGCTCTCTTGAGACCCCACACAGCTCTATATCTTTTGAGACCCCACACAGCCCACCTGAGACCCCACACAGCTCTCTTGAGACCCCACACAGCTCTATATCTTTTGAGACCCCACACAGCCCACCTGAGACCCCACACAGCTCTCTTGAGACCCCACACAGCTCTATATCTTTTGAGACCCCACACAGCCCACCTGAGACCCCACACAGCTCTCTCGGGACCCCACGCAGCCCACCTGAGACACCGCACAGCCTCCTAAGACCCTCCGCAGCCCTCCTGAGACCCTCTGCCCGAGAAATTAAGCCAGCACCCCCCATCAGAGCTGCAGCACAGAGTATGTAGCTATATATTATTCTGCATTGCTGTATAATGTATTGCTGTCAATTGTAGTCCTCTATAGCTGGTGGTATTCTGCATTGCTGTATAAAGTATTGCTGGGATTTGTCGTTCTCTAAAGCTGATGGTATTCTGCATTGCTGTATAATGTATTGCTGGATTTCTAGTCCTCTATAGCTGGTGGTATTCTGCATTGCTGTGTAATGTATTGCTGAGATTTGTAGTCCCTCTACAGCTGGGCGTTGGTGGCAGAACTAAGTAATAGCTTTGTAAAAATGTCTGTGTTGATTCGTTTGCTGTGATACTGCTGCAATCCCTATTTTCCCAGATAAAAAAGCCTTCCTGAGACCCACTGCCCCAGAGATAAGGCCAGGGGGGCCCACTGTATTTTTTTACCCAGGGCCCACCAGAGCTTTGAATTGGCCCTCCGGGTAAGTGTATTGAAGTGTGTGTGTCCCTGTGCACTGTGCCCAGACAAGGCTACTAATAACAGTGACAATGCTGGGGGCTGAACACAAATCAACTTGCAGCTGATGGCAGTGCTCACTGTCACCTGGATGTGATCACTGCCATTGAAATTATTTTTATACAACAATACCAGTTTGTCTGGCCCTTATTGTCAAGGCAAAGATGAGAGCACCCCAAGTTTATGCGAAGTCCACTAAAGGTTTGTTTATCTTGGCAACAGGTCAGAAGAGAAAGCAGATGCGTTTCATGGGGCTCATCACTACCTCTTCATCAGGGTTTCATTAGGATTGGATGAAGACTGGTCACTGCTGCTTCGTCTCCGCCCCCTCCTGTAATAAAGACCGGTCACTGCTTCTCTCTCTCCTTGTGCAGGGTGACTGGTCTTGTCTCCTCCCCCTCCTGTAATTAAGACCGGTCACTGCTTCTCTCTCTCCTTTTGCATGGTGACTGGTCTTGTCTCCTCCCCCTCCTGTAATAAAGAACGGTCACTGCTTCTCTTTCTCCTTGTGCAGGGTGACTGGTCTTGTCTCCTCCCCCTCCTGCAATTTCCTGTAGTGGGTTGGGCCTGCTGAGCCCCTCCCACAGCTCTGCTATTCTGCACAGTCTAGGCACAGAACAGTGATGATGCCACTGCTACATTTACAAGGTCATATCCGGGTTTCCAAATGCATTTGGTGCTCACAGAGTAAGTAACTTGATGTTGAACTAATTTTTACGTATGCTTGGGTCAGATGTTTCACCAGCATGCCATACTGTCCACGGGCAGTGAGAGACAGACAGACCGCTTTGCTGTGTTGGAACACTTTGAACTTGTCTGAGAAAAAGAAAACTTTCAAAGATACAAATTATTCCTCTATCGGGGGGGGGGGGGGGGGTGAAGAGGACCCCTC
>NW_017308052.1:23215-31191 GCF_000935625.1 Nanorana parkeri
GGGGGATTAGAAGAGACCCCTCTGGTGTAGAATAGTAGGATGGGATCCAGGGGGAACACGGATTTATATTTAGGGTGATCCTGGGTTTAGTGATCGGTGTCGGTCCGCAGTGTGCCGCTTTCTGGCCCCCGGTACATTCAGATGTTGTGTGGTCCTAGGGTACCTCAGTTCCTCAGTGGGTGGAATGAGAATGTAAACCACTGACCCGGCTTATGACGTGTTCACAGCCTCCTGTTATGGGATGCCAGTGGGAGACGGACTGTGACTTCCAAAATAAAGCCAGAACCGGAATCTCCTCCGGATTCGGAGTTCCTGGGCCGTGTCATGTTTGCAGTGATCATCAACGTAATGTAAACCTTTAGTGAATATTCCCGTTCTGCTCCATGCAACTGGCTGCATTATAAATGTATCTTCCTTCGTTTTGCACCAAAACGTGTACATTTCCCTTTTGAAATATCGTCACGCCTTGTCCCTCTGCTGCGCTTCACCTGAACCTGCGGATGGGAAGCATGCACTGTGCAAGTGAATCAGATACCGTGATCCTCTGCGCACCTGCCTCAATGCGCATGTGTGCCCTAAGCATGGCACCTGAGAGCAATGATGTGTTGAGACTACATGTCCATAATCCTCTGTGCATCCAGCGCATATGCACATGCGTGCCCTCAGCACAGCCACAATTCACATGTATGCCCTAGCACAAAGATTTATTGGGACTACATGTCCCTTCATCCTCTGCGCACTGGCTACAATGTGCATGCACGACAGCACCCGAGCACAATGATGTGTTGGGGCCATATTTCCAATGATTCACAAGGTGCGCATACCCTAAGCACAGCCACATTGCACATGCCTGCCCTAAGCATAGCACCTGAGAACAATGATGTGTTGAGACTACATGTCCCATGATCCTTTGTGCATCTGGCTAAATGTCTACACATGCCCCAAGCACAACCACAATGCCTATGCATACCCCAAGCACAGCCACAATTCACTTGTGCGCCTTGAGCACGTCAGCCAAGCACAACAATGTGTTGGGACTACATGTCCCATGATCCTCCTGTGCACTCATGGCTACAATTTGCATGCACCCCTTAAGCATATCCACATGCCTTCCCTAAGCATGGCACCCAACCATGTGTTATGACTATGTCTCCAACGATTACTTGCACACCAGCTCCAATGCATGGCCACACTGTGCATACACGCCCTACGCATGGCACCCGAGCACACCGGTGGCGGGACTACATGTCTCATGTTTCTCTGCACATCAGCTACAATCTGCATGCCAACCCTGAGCATGGCATATGAACACAACAATGCGCTTGGGCTATATGTCCCATGATCCTCCACACATGAGCCTCAATGTGCATGCGTGCCCTAATCAGGACCACAATTTACATGTGCGTCCTAAGCTAGGGCACCTAAGCACACTGGCAGGACAGCCATCAGAAATTTTGGGGCCCCTTACACGGCTTTAGGCCCCACACCGCCACAGGGCTTAGTGACCCGCTGGACCCAGAGCTGAGTGACCCGCTGGACGCAGGGCTTGGTGACTCGCTGGACGCAGGGCTTGGTGACTCGCTGGACGCAGGGCTTGGTGACTCGCTGGACGCAGGGCTTGGTGAACCGCTGGACTCAGGGCTTAGTGACGCGCTGGACTCACCTGAGAGTGACCCTGCAGAGCCCACCATAGATGCTGCACAGCCCATCTGAGGCTGTCCGGGCCCCTTACATGAGTATCGACCGTACCCCCCTGATGGCTGCCCTGCACACTGGTGTTGAGACCACCTTTTCCATGATATTCTGTGCACCATCTAAAATGTGCATGTGCGCACTAAGTATGGCCGCCCTGTACATGCGCATCCTAATCAAAGCACGTGAGGCATTGAGATTACATGTCCCATGAGCCTCAATGCTCATGCGTGCTCTAAGCATGGCCACAATTCGCATGCATGCTCTAAGTACAGCACCCAAGCACTCTGATGTGTCAGGACTTCATGTCCCTCTGCGCACCGGCCACAAAGCTCATGTGCACTCTAAGCACGGCCACAAAACACATGCGCATTCTAAGCATGGCACCCAAGCACAGCAATGTGTTGGGACTTCATGTCCCATGATTCTCTGTACACCCACTACAATGCACATGCGCACCCTTAGACACGGCCACACTGTGCACACTAAACATGGCACCCGAGCACAACAGAGCAGCACATAATAAAGAGTGCGCATGTCAGGGTGGCTGCGATCGGCTTGCGGGGGGGAGACTCTGCATGGCAACATAGTGACCCTGTTAGGGGGAAATGAATGGCTCTGAGCCTGCTAAAGCTCATTGTGCCACAAACACAAAAAGCTGACTGAAAATAAGTATTCACATAGTATAGGGCAGGGGTGGGCAACTCCGACCCTCCAGCTGTGCTTTTACTACAAATCCCATTATCCCTCTGCCTCTGGGAGTCATGGCTGCAACTGCCAGTCTTGCAATGCCTCATGGGACTTGTAGTTCCACAACAGCTGGAGGGTCGGGAGTTGCCCACCCCTGACGGTATGCTGCTACATTGTATCTTCTCCATGGAGGGTTTAATTACATTTTAAACTCTTCATTCTAACCCGGGGTGGTGGTGCAGAGGGGGGGGGGGTTCAAAGGAGTCTGTCAGGTCTGATTTTCCCTCACGTCCCTTTCTGGTGACACTAGGGGAGGAATGAGAGGGGGCAGGTGTCACTGGGACAGGAAGAGAATAAAAACCTTATCCATTGGTGGTTGGCAGCATGGTGCGGACACTGGGCCGATGTAGTCAGATCCTCTGCCTATAATTTCTCTATTGTTGTCTGTTATCCCATTGGGTAGATTTATCTTCTCTGTTTGTCCTTATGACCACTGTCACCTGTATCACTTTGGAGAGGTTTCTCTTTACTTCCTGGTGTGTCTCCTGAACAGGAAGTGGGAGGAATAGTGTCCCATCATTGGTGTCAGTGGGGGGAATAGGGCCCCATCATTGGTGTCCGGGGGAGGAATAGTGCCCCATTATTGGTGTCAGTGGGAGGAATAGTGTCCCATCATTGGTCCAGAAGGGCCACTTAAAGGCTCAGAAAGGGCCACTGTATAGGACACCATTATCATTGTGTCTGATCAAATCTAGCATTTTATAACACAACTGACCCCCCAGATTTTCACATGGGCTGCTGCAGCTTCTAATGCACATTGTGAGAAGCTCGCAGTGTGCAGGGAAATCAGAGGAAGAGAAGAGGAGCAGTGGGAGGAATAGTGTCCCATCATTGGTCCAGAAGGGCCACTTAAAGGCTCAGAAAGGGCCACTGTATAGGACACCATTATCATTGTGTCTGATCAAATCTAGCATTTTATAACACAACTGACCCCCCAGATTTTCACATGGGCTGCTGCAGCTTCTAATGCACATTGTGAGAAGCTCGCAGTGTGCAGGGAAATCAGAGGAAGAGAAGAGGAGCAGTGGGAGGAATAGTGTCCCATCATTGGTCCAGAAGGGCCACTTAAAGGCTCAGAAAGGGCCACTGTATAGGACACCATTATCATTGTGTCTGATCAAATCTAGCATTTTATAACACAACTGACCCCCCAGATTTTCACATGGGCTGCTGCAGCTTCTAATGCACATTGTGAGAAGCTCGCAGTGTGCAGGGAAATCAGAGGAAGAGAAGAGGAGCAGTGGGAGGAATAGTGTCCCATCATTGGTCCAGAAGGGCCACTTAAAGGCTCAGAAAGGGCCACTGTATAGGACACCATTATCATTGTGTCTGATCAAATCTAGCATTTTATAACACAACTGACCCCCCAGATTTTCACATGGGCTGCTGCAGCTTCTAATGCACATTGTGAGAAGCTCGCAGTGTGCAGGGAAATCAGAGGAAGAGAAGAGGAGCAGTGGGAGGAATAGTGTCCCATCATTGGTCCAGAAGGGCCACTTAAAGGCTCAGAAAGGGCCACTGTATAGGACACCATTATCATTGTGTCTGATCAAATCTAGCATTTTATAACACAACTGACCCCCCAGATTTTCACATGGGCTGCTGCAGCTTCTAATGCACATTGTGAGAAGCTCGCAGTGTGCAGGGAAATCAGAGGAAGAGAAGAGGAGCAGTGGGAGGAATAGTGTCCCATCATTGGTCCAGAAGGGCCACTTAAAGGCTCAGAAAGGGCCACTGTATAGGACACCATTATCATTGTGTCTGATCAAATCTAGCATTTTATAACACAACTGACCCCCCAGATTTTCACATGGGCTGCTGCAGCTTCTAATGCACATTGTGAGAAGCTCGCAGTGTGCAGGGAAATCAGAGGAAGAGAAGAGGAGCAGTGGGAGGAATAGTGTCCCATCATTGGTCCAGAAGGGCCACTTAAAGGCTCAGAAAGGGCCACTGTATAGGACACCATTATCATTGTGTCTGATCAAATCTAGCATTTTATAACACAACTGACCCCCCAGATTTTCACATGGGCTGCTGCAGCTTCTAATGCACATTGTGAGAAGCTCGCAGTGTGCAGGGAAATCAGAGGAAGAGAAGAGGAGCAGTGGGAGGAATAGTGTCCCATCATTGGTCCAGAAGGGCCACTTAAAGGCTCAGAAAGGGCCACTGTATAGGACACCATTATCATTGTGTCTGATCAAATCTAGCATTTTATAACACAACTGACCCCCCAGATTTTCACATGGGCTGCTGCAGCTTCTAATGCACATTGTGAGAAGCTCGCAGTGTGCAGGGAAATCAGAGGAAGAGAAGAGGAGCAGTGGGAGGAATAGTGTCCCATCATTGGTCCAGAAGGGCCACTTAAAGGCTCAGAAAGGGCCACTGTATAGGACACCATTATCATTGTGTCTGATCAAATCTAGCATTTTATAACACAACTGACCCCCCAGATTTTCACATGGGCTGCTGCAGCTTCTAATGCACATTGTGAGAAGCTCGCAGTGTGCAGGGAAATCAGAGGAAGAGAAGAGGAGCAGTGGGAGGAATAGTGTCCCATCATTGGTCCAGAAGGGCCACTTAAAGGCTCAGAAAGGGCCACTGTATAGGACACCATTATCATTGTGTCTGATCAAATCTAGCATTTTATAACACAACTGACCCCCCAGATTTTCACATGGGCTGCTGCAGCTTCTAATGCACATTGTGAGAAGCTCGCAGTGTGCAGGGAAATCAGAGGAAGAGAAGAGGAGCAGTGGGAGGAATAGTGTCCCATCATTGGTCCAGAAGGGCCACTTAAAGGCTCAGAAAGGGCCACTGTATAGGACACCATTATCATTGTGTCTGATCAAATCTAGCATTTTATAACACAACTGACCCCCCAGATTTTCACATGGGCTGCTGCAGCTTCTAATGCACATTGTGAGAAGCTCGCAGTGTGCAGGGAAATCAGAGGAAGAGAAGAGGAGCAGTGGGAGGAATAGTGTCCCATCATTGGTCCAGAAGGGCCACTTAAAGGCTCAGAAAGGGCCACTGTATAGGACACCATTATCATTGTGTCTGATCAAATCTAGCATTTTATAACACAACTGACCCCCCAGATTTTCACATGGGCTGCTGCAGCTTCTAATGCACATTGTGAGAAGCTCGCAGTGTGCAGGGAAATCAGAGGAAGAGAAGAGGAGCAGTGGGAGGAATAGTGTCCCATCATTGGTCCAGAAGGGCCACTTAAAGGCTCAGAAAGGGCCACTGTATAGGACACCATTATCATTGTGTCTGATCAAATCTAGCATTTTATAACACAACTGACCCCCCAGATTTTCACATGGGCTGCTGCAGCTTCTAATGCACATTGTGAGAAGCTCGCAGTGTGCAGGGAAATCAGAGGAAGAGAAGAGGAGCAGTGGGAGGAATAGTGTCCCATCATTGGTGTCAGGGGGGGGGAATAGTGTCCCATCATTGGTCCAGAAGGGCCACTTAAAGGCTCAGAAAGGGCCACTGTATAGGACACCATTATCATTGTGTCTGATCAAATCTAGCATTTTATAACACAACTGACCCCCCAGATTTTCACATGGGCTGCTGCAGCTTCTAATGCACATTGTGAGAAGCTCGCAGTGTGCAGGGAAATCAGAGGAAGAGAAGAGGAGCCGCTACAACTGTGCAAGACTCAAGGGAAGGACGGAGGTCAGATAGAAGACTGAAGGGAAGGACGGAGGTCAGATAGAAGACTGAAGGGAAGGACGGAGGTCAGATAGAAGACTGAAGGGGAGGACGGAGGTCAGATAGGAGACTGAAGGGAAGGAGGGAGGTCAGATAGAAGACTGAAGGGGAGGACGGAGGTGAGATAGAAGACTGAAGGGGAGGACGGAGGTCAGATAGAAGACTGAAGGGGAGGACGGACATCAGATAGAAGACTGAAGGGAAGGACAGATGTCACCTGTATAGAAGCCCTAACTGCACCCCTTTATTTAAATGTTCTTGCTGGGCCTTAGCCTGACCCCTCAGCTTGGGGGCCGGACCCCGGCATGTATAACAAATTAATGCTGAAGATTCGGATTCTCAGTTATGACAGGTCCTCTTTAAGAGACTGATTGCTCCTCTCTGTCTTCCATCCATCCACCCAGATGGGTGATCTCAGGGGGATAAAAATTTTAAAGGGAGGCAGCACGCAGCCCTGGCGCCAGGAGTTTGGATACCGCACAATTGCAAAAGAAAAAATAAAGACAGCGGGACCGTCGGCTTTAACCCTTCACGCGGCGAGGCGCACGTTTATTGCTGCAGACTCCTGTTACCTGGGATCCGTCTTAAAGGGCCTATCAGAAAACGCATGTGCATAGTCAAAACGCATGGAGTTGCCTTAAAATGATGTCCCCCACCTCCCCCATGGTCGATTCTGTTCGCTGATTTTTGTACAAATGGGATCTTTTTGTGTCTGGCATCTGGAACGATACCTTTAGCTGTTTGAACGTAGCCAGCTAATGAGATCCAGGTGTGCAGATATACCTGGGCTCAGCTTAGCTCGGCCCCTGTGAGTGCTACTGTGCCATCCTAATACAGATGATTGTGAAAGTGGATGAATGGCGCCGGAGCCCTGAGATTCCTTTTATATGTTATTTTATATCTATTATTATCATCCAATGGACTGGCGGGGGAAGGGGGGCGCGGTAAATATAAAGATTGGGCAGGCAGCTTCGGCGCAGTGCGAGGCTTCATCGGTGATCAGCTTGGGTTGTGATTGGGATGAGCAAATCTTGAAGTCCAGATACATAGGCCATCACAGCGATCATGTGATAGGGAATCAGCCCTACTATCTCCCGATCATTAGTACAAGACTAGGAGCTGTCAGTGGCGGCTCAATCTCCGCACTGGGAACACGTGATGGGGCGCGCTTCCAACACAAACCCACCCGTGTGATAGATATACAGTGTGTATATATATATATGTATATAGATACGCTATATTGCCAAAAGTTTTGGGACACCCCTCCAAATCATTGGATTCAGGTGTTCCCATCACCTCCATGGCCACAGGTGTATACAATGAGGCACGTCGGCATGCAGACGCTTCTACAGACATTTGTGAGAGAATGCGTCGCTCTCAGGAGCTCAGTGACTACAAGCGTGGTACCGTGATAGGTCCATCCGTGACATTTCCTTGCTACTGAATATTCCGCGGTCACCTGTTACTGGGATTATAACAAAGTGGAAGCAACTGGGAACAACAGCAACTCAGCCAGGAAGTGGTCGGCCACGTCACACACAAATGGTCCAACATACCCATAGACACACTCCTAAACCTTGTGGACGCCTTCCCAGAAGAGGCGGAGCTGTTATAGCGGCAAAGGGCGGAGCCAACCCAATACTGAACCCTACAGCCTGGGATGTGCGTGTAAAGGCCGGCGTCCCAATACTTTTGGCAATATAGTGTATATACAGGGGCGTCCCGAGGCCGGCTGTGACGTCATCGCGCATGCGCGGCAATCTTATTGATACCTGCCGACGGCCATCTTGGTGATGAATGCCGGCAGAGAGAGG
>NW_017308052.1:31648-44653 GCF_000935625.1 Nanorana parkeri
GGGGGGGGGGGGGGGGGGGACACAGTCACTCGGCGGGATAAGGAATGCCGCCGGGTCCCCTCCTCTCTCTCGAAACTGCCGGGCTCTGACTGTCAATCATTTTGTTGTGCGATGGCTAGGTGCACTGGTGTGCCATTAGGAAATAATCGGCGTCGTTTGCAGTATGCGTAATTCCCGAGGCAGGGCGTTAATGTTTAGAGGAGAACTATGAGGGGGGAGGGCTTTTCACTCACCTCATAGTTCTAGCCGACCTGTGACAATGGGACTGTCACAGGTCGGCTCTGTTAGGAGGACGCTAGTTTGTGTCCTCCCGTTACCCTAAGGGGAAAAGCCCTGACCCCATAGTTCTCCTTTAAGCGCTCCGAGTTTCTCGGCTGGTGACATTTTTAGTAACTCAGCCCATCTTACGCCATTGGCATTGAGCGGTGACAACAACCAGATTGGTGACAACGATAGCCTGGCGTATCATAATTATGGTTCTTGTGTGTGGTCCGGCCATGTCGGCGACTCCACCATCATTGGTGGTGAATTCTCCCCCATGAATATCATCTTTTTTCTATACGCCGCTCGGCCCCGTAATATCCGTCGTGTACCGTGAGAGGCCGGACGCATGGATCTCTTCTCTGCCAGCCGTGCCGTCATTCCCACACAAATCTCCCACTGATGGGAACACCTGTCGGAGCCCGCGGCCCTTCGTGCCGGCCCCGGCTTTGCCAGCTGCTGCCAGAGGCCGACACTTCACAGCTGCTGTTCCCGGAGCTGGACGTCTGAACGCTGACAACACGCAGCTGGATCGCCGCTGCTGCCGCCGAGCTGCACGAGGAGGGGAATACAGGAGGGGCGCCGTCACCATACGGGGAATGCTGCGTTACCTACATACTGCGGATCCGATTCTAGTTCTTTTCTGCAGTTTTTGGGGCTGTTTTGGCAGAAATGATATATTTAGGGATCTGTTCCAAGTAGGGGCGGGCCCTGGGTGAGCTCCTCCAATCACGATGGGCCTACAGGCCAAGTAGCTGCGGGTTAGGGCATTCCCGGGCCCATGGATGACCATTAACAAAGTTTGCGCTGATGCCATTTACTTTATAAAGTCACATGACCATATAAGGTAAAGCCGTGTAGCCATATAAGGTCAATGATGTCACTGCATTGCGCCCCTTTGCTTACATCCAGCTGCAGGTGGGAAATTTCCTGGCCGCAGCTGATTGGAGTTTCCTTCTAAGTTCAGACCCGGTTCAGCACAAGAAGTCTATCATTTGTGCTGCGGTGTTGGGGAGCATGCTAATAGGAGGAGAGAGCAGAGTGACAGAGAGAAGAGTGTTGTTGCGTCTCTCAATGGATGGGTAGTAGTCCCAGTGATATCACCAGTTTCTAGTCAATGGAGAGGTAGTAGTCCCAGTGATGTCACCAATCTCTAGTCATTGGAGAGGTAGCAGGTTCAGTGATGTCACTGGTCTCTAGTCAGTGGAGAGGTAGCAGTCCCGTGATGTCACTGGTCTCTAGTCAGTGGAGAGGTCGCAGGTTCAGTGATGTCACTGGTCTCTAGTCAGTGGAGAGGTAGTAGTCCCATTGATGTCACTGGTCTCTAGTCAGTGGAGAGGTAGTAGTCCCAGTGATGTCACTGGTCTCTAGTCAGTGGAGAGGTAGTAGTCCCATTGATGTCACTGGTCTCTAGTCAGTGGAGAGGTAGTAGTCCCAGTGATGTCACTGGTCTCTAGTCAGTGGAGAGGTAGCAGGTTCAGTGATCTTACTGGTCTCTAGGCAGTGGAGAGGTAGTAGTCCCATTGATGTCACTGGGTTTTAGTAAACAGATAGTTCTCAGGTCTTCAAACCCAACAGCGTCTATCCGGTTCTTTTGGCAAGTCCATCGGCACTGATATGATCTGAATGTAGGATTGGCCGAGTTCTACTTTTCTATTCCAGCTTTCTTCTCTCCGGCCCCGGCTCCCTGGTGTCTGTTTGGCTCCCACATTTATAGCATCCACACTGAAGTTATTAGGTGGTTTGCAGTATTTTTAGTTGTACGACTTATAAAGTTTGTTTTATGACACTTTTATGTGAAAATATGCCAAGTGGTGTCAGTACGTCTGTGATTGTGCTTTATATAACTAATCTTTCCTCTCTCCTCCACTCGGCAACTTCTTTATTCTCTGTGAATTTATTCTTTGTGTTGAAGTATGAAGGTGTTTGGGGGTTGACTTTCTGGTATGGAGTGGTGGGGGGGGACTTGGCTTTGTGTTGCAGTTTTAAGGTGTTTGGGGGCTTGACTTTGTGTTGAAGTATGAAGGTGTTTGGGGGTTGACTTTCTGGTATGGAGTGGTGGGGGGGGACTTGGCTTTGTGTTGCAGTTTTAAGGTGTTTGGGGGCTTGACTTTGTGTTGAAGTATGAAGGTGTTTGGGGGTTGACTTTCTGGTATGGAGTGGTGGGGGGGGACTTGGCTTTGTGTTGCAGTTTTAAGGTGTTTGGGGGCTTGACTTTGTGTTGAAGTATGAAGGTGTTTGGGGGTTGACTTTCTGGTATGGAGTGGTGGGGGGGGACTTGGCTTTGTGTTGCAGTTTTAAGGTGTTTGGGGGCTTGACTTTGTGTTGAAGTATGAAGGTGTTTGGGGGTTGACTTTCTGGTATGGAGTGGTGGGGGGGGACTTGGCTTTGTGTTGCAGTTTTAAGGTGTTTGGGGGCTTGACTTTGTGTTGAAGTATGAAGGTGTTTGGGGGTTGACTTTCTGGTATGGAGTGGTGGGGGGGGACTTGGCTTTGTGTTGCAGTTTTAAGGTGTTTGGGGGCTTGACTTTGTGTTGAAGTATGAAGGTGTTTGGGGGTTGACTTTCTGGTATGGAGTGGTGGGGGGGGACTTGGCTTTGTGTTGCAGTTTTAAGGTGTTTGGGGGCTTGACTTTGTGTTGAAGTATGAAGGTGTTTGGGGGTTGACTTTCTGGTATGGAGTGGTGGGGGGGGACTTGGCTTTGTGTTGCAGTTTTAAGGTGTTTGGGGGCTTGACTTTGTGTTGAAGTATGAAGGTGTTTGGGGGTTGACTTTCTGGTATGGAGTGGTGGGGGGGGACTTGGCTTTGTGTTGCAGAATGGAGAGGGGGGCGGGGGAGGGGGGGTTGGACTTTCTGTTGAAGTATGATGTGGGGGGTTGACTTTGCATTGAAGTATGAAGTTGTTAATGGTTTCATTAAATGATCTGCCCACCCACCCCGCCATTGAGAGTCATCTGCTGCTTTTCCTTATGGCAAGTAAAATAGATGGAAGCTACAAGAAGAATGAAAGTCTGTTGTGATTATAAAAATAGTTTTTTTTAACAAGCTTTTCAGTCACAGACCCCGAATAAGTATGCAAATGAATGTACAGTTAACCTCCTATGACCCATAATTGGCCTCCATTTAACCTGCAGTTGACCTCCATCTCATGTGTATTTGACCTGCTGGCCTACCTTGGACTTCTTTCTGAGCTGAAGTTGACTTCATTCTGGCCCAGTTGACCTCCTTTATAGCCTGTAGTTGTCCTCCTGACCTGTTGACCTTCTGACCTGCAGTTGATCCCTTTGTGACCTGCAGCTAACCTCCTTCTGACCCAGCTGAACTTGCTTATGACCTGCAGTTGCTCTTTGTTCAGTTGACCTGCTTAGAGCTTGTTCACACTGAATTCGGTGCATTCCAGAGTGGTAGCTGCTGGAATTTACACGTGATCCCTCACAAAACTTCCCCCTTGTTCTATCAAAGTTTTGAATGATTAGTAATTGGACCTTTATTTTGGTATCCTTTGGGTAGTGCTTTACTTTAAAGAGGAACTCCAAGATTTTAAAATTTGTACCCTCGCAGTGGGACTACCTCCGCACTGCAAGGGATAAGTGCTTTGTGGTCTGAGAAGATATACTCACCTGATACTCGGTCCTCCTTGGCTGCTAGGCTGGTCCACGCAGCCTCTTCTTTCCCTCTGCTCTGGCAGTCTAAGCACCACTGATGTCATCACATCTATGCAGACAGGGCTGGATTTACTCTCTCTGTTGCCCCAAGGCCAGGTTGCTCAATGCTCCCCTCTCCTCGCCACCCGCGGGATAGTTTTTTTACTTTTTTAATTTATCTTATCTTTTACCTTTATGTAAACGAACAAGTGGCTTCCCCGCTCTACATTTAGCCCTGCTTGCCCAAAGCAGGGCTAAATAGAAAATAATTACCCGCCCAACGCCCAGAACTGCATGCCCCGGGTGTTGCGAGATTCTACACCCCTGCTGCCCTTTTGCTCCCTGCCGCCCCGAGGCCAGGGGCCTAGGTGGCCTTGTCAGAAATCCGTCCCTGTATGCAAACTTGCATTAGTCATGAGGATGCAGAGGGACATTTCACACCCGGAAGGGAGGGGCAGAGAGGTGAGAGCTGACCATTGCAAGATCGAGCATCAGGGAAGTATGTCTTGCTTATTCTGGCCCCTTGCAGTGCAGGGTTAGCCCAATTGCAAGAGTAATTTTTTTTAAACCCAGAGTTCTTCTCTAAGGAACCTTTAAGGTCTTACATAACTCATGGGACTGCCGGACCAGCACATACACTATATTACCAAAAGTATTAGGACGCCTCTCCAAATCATTGGATTCAGAATAGAACACCTTAGGGATGAATTAGAGCGGAGACTGCGAGCCCGGCCTTCTCCCCCAACATCAGTACCTGGCCTCACAAATGGTCCAACATTCCCATAGACACACTCCTAAACCTCTTGGACACCTTCCCAGAAGAGCTGAAGCTGTTATAGAGGCAAAGGGCGGAGCCAACCCAATGCTGAACCCTACGGACTAAGACTGGGATGCCATTAAAGTTCATGTGCGTGTAAAGGCCGGCGTCCCAATACTTTTGGCAATATAGTGTATCTTCATAGAAAGGGACATATAGACATAACAACCCACATCTCGTCTTTATCTCAGCCGCCTGTTTATAGTTTTATCGTTGCTTATTTGAAGTGTCCGCGTATCATCTCTGTGATAAAAAATGACTTATTCCAGAATATCTGCGCGCGCTATAATCTAAACCTCGTATGTTTCCACCGAACGGCTCGAATAAACAAGATGAAAGGTCTGACTCTCACCCCCGTCCTGTCCTCTCTACAAATGGTTCTGGTGACTCATCGCTGTATTTTTGGAATTCTGTTGATAAATCGGAGCTCTGATTCGGCTTTTAGAAGGTAGACGAATAAATGTGTCTCTGTTAAAGTGTATATATAGCCCATTTTTGTTATAATGTTGGATGGAGTAGAGAGGAATAAGAACCCTGCCAGGTTTTTTTTTCACTACTGTCTGTGTCCCCGTTGGGGAGATTCGCCCTCTCTATTGGTCCTGGTGACCGTTGTTACAGAGATGAAAGTGACGGGAAACCCAAAATGTTATGGTTGTTACAGGAAACGAGAAGAACTCTGGCACTGGGGACACCTGTTCCGGTGTGAGGCAATTTCTTTGGGGGAAATCTCTTCCCACTTCCTGTTGTCTCAGTGACACAGGAAGTAAAGGGAGATCTCCCCAATAGGACGCAAACAGCAAAAGAAAAACCGACAGAGAATTACCTCCGCTGTATCCAAAATGGCGAAAAATTGTTTATATATGCATTTGAAACTATGACACGAGTGGGAATTAAAGCGGAACTCAGGAGAGACGCGTGGAGACAGCCATTGCTGACTGCATTCTGAAATGCTGGATGCCTGGTGGACCCCTAGTGACCCAGTGGCTTTAGTTGCTTGGAGCAAGAGGAGGCAGATCAGAAAAGTCAGAGACAAGTCAGAGGACAGTCAGAGAAAAGTCTGAGGAAAGTCCGAGGAACGTCAGGGGAAAGTCGTAGTTCCTTATGTATGTACTTATTCTGGGTTATTGACACCAAGTATTAAAGGCAGAGGGTCAGCATGACAGCCAGGTAAATGGCATTTTGTATCAGCAGAGATCAGCAATGGCAGCCAACCACTGTGTTTCATTGATGACGTGTTTGCTATAACACCAACTGACATATGAAGAACTGGAGTGTTTTTCTGCTGTTCTGAGTCAATTCTTCCATTAGCTTTCCTTCACCTCGCTTGTTACTTCTTTGGGATCTGTGTGCTGACTGACATCCCTGGAGTCCACTTCTGCCACTGAGGGAAACGGACACATGGCCGGCTTTCTACAATCATTCACAAGCTATTCAATTACTTATTCCCTCGGTTTGAATGCAAGCCATTCTGAGTCCCGTTCTCTCCTGGAATGCCATTCTCCGTATGAAATCCGTTCTTTGATGCAATACCATTGTTCACATGAATCCCGTTCTCTCCTGGAATTCTGATCTCTACCTATATCCTGTTCTCTCCTGGAATACTATTGTCTACTTCAATCCCGTTCTCTCCTGGAATACTGATCTCTACCTCAATCCCGTTCTCTCCTGGAATACTGATCTCTACTTCAATCCCGTTCTCTCCTGGAATACTATTCTCTACTTCAATCCCGTTCTCTCCTGGAATACTGTTCTCTACCTCAATCCAATTCTCTCCTGGAATACTGATCTCTACCTCAATCCTGTTCTCTCCTGGAATACTGATCTCTACCTCAATCCTGTTCTCTCCTGGAATACTGATCTCTACCTCAATCCTGTTCTCTCCTGGAATACTGATCTCTACTTCAATCCCGTTCTCTCCTGGAATACTGTCCTCTACCTCAATCCTGTTCTCTCCTGGAATACTGTTCTCTACCTCAATCCCGTTCTCTCCTGGAATACTGTCCTCTACCTCAATCCTGTTCTCTCCTGGAATACTGATCTCTACCTCAATCCTGTTCTCTCCTGGAATACTGTTCTCTACCTCAATCCCGTTCTCTCCTGGAATACTGATCTCTACTTCAATCCCGTTCTCTCCTGGAATACTGTCCTCTACCTCAATCCCAATCTCTCCTGGAATACTGATCTCTACCTCAATCCCGTTCTCTCCTACAATACTGTTCTCTACCTTAATCCCATTCTCTCCTGGAATACTGTCCTCTACCTCAATCCCGTTCTCTCCTGGAATACTGATCTCTACTTCAATCCCGTTCTCTCCTGGAATACTGATCTCTACTTCAATCCCGTTCTCTCCTGGAATACTGTCCTCTACCTCAATCCCAATCTCTCCTGGAATACTGATCTCTACCTCAATCCCGTTCTCTCCTACAATACTGTTCTCTACCTTAATCCCATTCTCTCCTGGAATACTGTCCTCTACCTCAATCCCGTTCTCTCCTGGAATACTGATCTCTACCTCAATCCCGTTCTCTCCTGGGATACTGTCCTCTACCTCAATCCCATTCTCTCCTGGAATACTGTCCTCTACCTCAATCTCGTTCTCTCCTGGAATACTGTTCTCTACCTCAATCCCATTCTCTCATGGAATACTGTCCTCTACCTCAATCCCATTCTCTCCTGGAATACTGTCCTCTACCTCAATCTCGTTCTCTCCTGGAATACTGTTCTCTACCTCAATCCCATTCTCTCCTGGAATACTGATCTCTACCTCAATCCTGTTCTCTCCTGGAATACTGATCTCTACCTCAATCCTGTTCTCTCCTGGAATACTGATCTCTACCTCAATCCTGTTCTCTCCTGGAATACTGATCTCTACTTCAATCCCGTTCTCTCCTGGAATACTGATCTCTACTTCAATCCCGTTCTCTCCTGGAATACTGTCCTCTACCTCAATCCTGTTCTCTCCTGGAATACTGTTCTCTACCTCAATCCCGTTCTCTCCTGGAATACTGTCCTCTACCTCAATCCTGTTCTCTCCTGGAATACTGATCTCTACCTCAATCCTGTTCTCTCCTGGGATACTGTTCTCTACCTCAATCCCGTTCTCTCCTGGAATACTGATCTCTACTTCAATCCCGTTCTCTCCTGGAATACTGATCTCTACTTCAATCCCGTTCTCTCCTGGAAAACTGTCCTCTACCTCAATCCCAATCTCTCCTGGAATACTGATCTCTACCTCAATCCCGTTCTCTCCTACAATACTGTTCTCTACCTTAATCCCATTCTCTCCTGGAATACTGTCCTCTACCTCAATCCCGTTCTCTCCTGGAATACTGATCTCTACCTCAATCCCGTTCTCTCCTGGGATACTGTCCTCTACCTCAATCCCATTCTCTCCTGGAATACTGTCCTCTACCTCAATCTCGTTCTCTCCTGGAATACTGTTCTCTACCTCAATCCCATTCTCTCATGGAATACTGTCCTCTACCTCAATCCCATTCTCTCCTGGAATACTGTCCTCTACCTCAATCTCGTTCTCTCCTGGAATACTGTTCTCTACCTCAATCCCATTCTCTCCTGGAATACTGATCTCTACCTCAATCCCATTCTCTCCTGGAATACTGATCTCTACATGAATCCCGTTCTCTCCTGGAATACTGATCTCTACATGAATCCCGTTCTCTACTGGAATACTGTTCTTTACATGAGTCCTCTTCTTTCCTGGAATACTGTTCTCTTCTTCAATCCCGTTCTCTCCTGGAATACTATTCTCTACAGGAATCCTGTTCTCTTCTGGAATACTGTTCTATACATGAATCCTGTTCTCTCCTGGATACTGTTCTCTAAGTGAATCCTGTTCTCTCCTGGAATACTCATCTCTAAGTGAATCCCGTTCTCTCCTGGAATACTATTCTCTACAGGAATCCTGTTCTCTCCTGGAATACTGTTCTCTACATGAATCCCGTTCTCTACTGGAATACTGATCTCTACCTCAATCCCGTTCTCTCCTGGACAACTGTTCTCTACTTCAATCCCATTCTCTCGTGGAATACTGTTCTCTACATGAATCCCATTCTCTCCTGGAATACTGTTCTCTAAATAAATCCCGTTCTCTCCGGCAATACCATTACCTGTATAAATCATATTATCTTCTGGAATGCCGTTCCCGCTTATTTCCGTTTTCTCCACGATTGCCATTCTTTGTAAATGCCATTTCCACCTGGAATGCCATGAAAATCCCTTCTACAGGTATCACTGGATTGCTATTGCCTCCGTGAATCCCATACTCTCCCGGAATGTCATTTTCTGCAATCCCATTCCCTACTAGGATGTTCTTATCTCTGTGAATGCTGTTCCCTCCTGACGTGTCATTAATCGAGGATGCCAATGCTTTCCAGAGGCTCCCCGTTCTTTATTGATGTTACAAAATAATGTTTGTATTCCTATGGTGGTTTGTGTATCAATGATAAGACCTGGCCATGGACATTGCCACATGGTTGGACCGTCAAGCATGAGTCAAGCTTCTGTTGTCTTTTTGGGCCAGCTTTGACCTTACACAGGATCCATTTCCATTTGATGCACCAAAAGTGTGTATTTGGTGATAGGACCCGATGTTTGGTTCGGCCCAGATTGCACACAGGCCTTGCCCATAAGAGGAATAGGAGTGAGCCGTCCTGGGTTAGTGCTTAGTAACAGTCTATTTGGGTGAAGTGTCCTGCTTACATTTAATCCACTTATATCAAACACAACCTTATTTTTTTTCCCACTTACTCATTGGGAACGTGACATGACGGTAATCCTAGAAGGGGTCAAGTTTCAGTCTCCGAAAAATGATTTCAGTACAATGAAGTGTGAGAGACGTGGTCTGCACACGCAGCCGGTTTTACTGGTTAACCCCTTGTTGGCGTACTGTGCTACCAGCTGATTTTCTCAATGGTGTGTCACATGACCACACTTCTCCCCCCATCTTTCCCTTTGTAGTGTTATACATCTTGTCAATAAAGCTGGGTGTGCATGGTTACTTATCAACATTTTAGTTCCAGTCCCCAGGACACAGATAACCCCGCCCACAGTCCATCTGAGGCCTGCTCAGTCAGGGAGGTCCTGCATACTTATCAGAGTGGTCCACACAATCCCCTCCTCTAATTATGTGGGGACCACCACGAATCATTATAATGAATACCTAACTAAGATACTGCGCGCTGCCAACTATTGCAACTGGGCCTGGGGAAGGGGAAGTCTGGTCAGAACCAGGTGGGGTAATCTGCAAGGGTGCAACTAGTACCGAGCACAAAGGGTGCATACCCCACATTGTTTGTGGGGTGCCCAGGTTCCAAAGCTGCAACAGCCCATTTTCCTGTGTTACACACTCCTGACCCCTGCACTCTGTGCATTATGCACTCCTGACCCCTGCACTCTGTGCATTATGCAATCCTGACCCCTGCACTCTGTGCATTATGAAATCCTGACCCCTGCACTCTGTGCATTATGCACTCCTGACCCCTGCACTCTGTGCATTATGCAATCCTGACCCCTGCACTCTGTGCATTATGCAATCCTGACCCCTGCACTCTGTGCATTATGAAATCCTGACCCCTGCACTCTGTGCATTAGGCAATCCTGACCCCTGCACTATTTGCATTATGCACTCCTGAACCCTGCACTCTGTGCATTATGCAATCCTGACCCCTGCACTCTGTGCATTATGCACTCCTGAACCCTGCACTCTGTGCATTATGCACTCCTGACCCCTGCACTCTGTGCATTAGGCAATCCTGACCCCTGCACTATTTGCATTATGCACTCCTAACAGCCCATTTTCCTGCATTATGCAATCCTGACCCCTGCACTCTGTGCATTATGCACTCCTGAACCCTGCACTCTGTGCATTATGCACTCCTGACCCCTGCACTCTGTGCATTAGGCAATCCTGACCCCTGCACTATGTGCATTATGCACTCCTGACCCCTGCACTCTTTGCATTCTGAACTCCTGGCCCCTGCACTCTTTATATTATGCACTCCTGACCCCTGTACTCTGTGTGTTACACACTCCTGACCCCTGTACTCTGTGTGTGTTACACACTCCTGACCCCTGTACTCTGTGTGTTACACAATCCTGACGCATGTACTCTGTGTGTTACACACTCCTGACCCCTGCACTCTGTGCATTACACACTTCTAGCCCCTCCGCTATGGTGTTATGCACTCCTGACCCCTGCACTGTGTGTGTTATACGCTCTTGAACCCTGCATTCTTTGCCTTCCAAACTCTTGGCCCCTGCACTATGTGCATTGCGCACTCCTGACCCCTGCGTTCTGTGTTTTACGCACTCTTGACTCATGCGCTCTGTGTGTGTTACGCACTCTTGACCCCTGCGCCCTGTGTGTTACATACTCCTGACCCCTGCTCTCTGTGTTTTACACACTCCTGACCCCTGCACTTTGTGTGTTACACTCCTGGCCCCTGCTCTCTGTGCTACACACTCCTGACCCTTGCTCTCTGTGTGTTACACACTCCTGACCCCTGTGCTTTGTGTGTTACACATTCCTGGCCCCTGCACTTTCTGTTACACACTCCTGACCCCTGCTCTCTGTGTGTTACACACTCCTGACCCCTGCGCTTTGTGTGTTGCACACTCCTGGCTCCTGCATTGATAGGTCATCCCCTCCAATGATTAGTCATACCCTCCATTGATAGGTCATCCCCTCCACTGATTGGTCATACCCTCCATTGATAGGTTATACCCTCCATTGATAGGTCATGCCCTCCACTGATAGGTCATACCCTCCATTGATAGGTCATACCCTCCACTGATAGGTCATACCCGCCATTGATTGGTCATACCGGCCACTGATAGGTCATACCCGCCATTGATTGGTCATACCTTCCATTGATAGGTCATACCCGCCATTGATTGGTCATACCCGCCATTGATTGGTCATACCTTCCATTGATAGGTCATACCTTCCATTGATAGGTCATACCTTCCATTGATAGGTCATACCCTCCATTGATAGGTCGTACCCTCCATTAATCGGTCATACCCTCTATTGATAGGTCATACCCTCCATTAATAGGTCATACCCTCCATTGATTGGTCATACCGGCCACTGATAGGTCATACCGTCCATTGATAGGTCATACCTTCCATTGATAGGTCATACCCTCCATTGATAGGTCATACCTTCCATTGATAGGTCATACCTTCCATTGATAGGTCATACCCTCCATTGATAGGTCATACCCTCCATTAATCGGTCATACCCTCTATTGATCGGTCATACCCTCCATTAATAGGTCATACCCTCCATTGATAGGTCATACCCTCTAAAGTCCTGTCCAGGAAATCCTTTACACTTTTTAGGTGACCCTGTCAAACCTAATGGAAGTGTGGGAAAAAAATGTGATCAGGTGGAATGGGGCGAGATGAAAAGCTGCATTGCTCCTTAATCCAGGCGCAGTGATTTGGATTCTGCGTATCATCTGTAAGGAAAGCCCACCTTAGGTAACCCGATAGGGTTGAAGCAATCCGTCGTGCGAACTCTTCGCTCCAGCAGGGGGCGGCCTTATACACCTTTTCCATAGTGGTGGGTTTATTATTGTCACCTGCAGGCTGACGGTTGTATCCGGCCATGTTCTTGTGGATTCTCAGAGTCTGCCATCAACTTTTGTCATTGTGTCGGGTTTGGGAAATGCTAATGCAGCGATAACTCCCCGCAGGGAGCCGCTGTTTGCCCGGTCCTCATCCAGTCAGTCTAGGGGTTGTTTTCCAGCCGCACTCATTAGCACTCACGGCCCATAAATTGATGTCCACTTCAGTATTATGATGCTACTTGAACAGTATATTGAACATATTCTGTGGGAGAGAGGGTGCCCGACTTTTCAGAGGGGGTGACACCAAAATGACTGTCAGTCATTTTGTTGTGCGATGGCTAGGTGCACTGGTGTGCCATTAGGAAATAATCGGCGTCGTATGCAGTATGCGTAATTCCCGAGGCAGGGCGTTAATGTGAAGAAGGGTTTAAAGGAGAACTATGAGGGGGAGGGGCTCTTCACTCACCTCATAGTTCTAGCCGACCTGTGACAATGAGACTGTCATTGTCAGTCATTTTGGTGTCACCCCTCCAATGGCGTCACCCGCGTGTGGGCTGCACCCCCCTAGTGACGCCACTGGGCTCTATTCACATATAGCATGTGCGTTTCCTGTGTGGTTTCCCATGCACAAGACCGTGCGGCAAAGCTAAAATCTTTCATCCGCACAGATTCAGGAGCTGCAGGTGTGCCCC
>NW_017308052.1:45728-60250 GCF_000935625.1 Nanorana parkeri
TCATCCGCCCAGATTCAGGAGCGCCAGGTGTGCCCCCCCCCCCGGTCCAGGAGTATGAGTGCACTTGGAGTCCGTCGACACTTCCTGTTACTGAATGTCCGTACTGAGGTATGGACATGGACGGGAGGAAGAGTCTGCAGGGGTCAGAGCAGTGGCATCACAAGGGGGGTGCGGCCTGCACCCGGGTGACACCATTGGAGGGGTGACACCAAAATGACTGACAGTCATTTTGGTGTCACCCCCTCTGAAAAGTCAGGCGCTCGGTCATGGGCCGAAAACCTGACAGTTGCTCGAGAGAGAGAGAGGAGGGGACCCGGCGGCGTACCTCATCCCACCGGGTGAACGTCCCCTCCTCTCTCTGCCAACGTGCATCAGCAAGATGGCCACCGGCAGGTAACAGCGTGTGACATCATCACACGCATGCCCGATGATGTCGCACGTATGCATAATGGCGTCACTGCAGGGTGTCACCCTGAATGAGTGGAACACCCCCAATTGGTTCTGAGGAAGAAGGCGTGACCTCTGAAACGCGTAAACCACTTCACTTCCAGGGAAGAAGTGAAGGATATGCACCTTTCGTTCTGACCCTTTTATGCCTGTTTTTATTCGTCCTTTGTGAGTACCTTTATACCATTTGTTATTTGTTTATTAGAAAGTTTTTATGCGATGGAGGCGCTCTCTGTGTCTTGTCTTGCAGTGCTGAGGTTGTTCTGAACCTGGTGAGAGCCGCCCCGTTACCGCCCTGCACTCCTGAACATCATTGATTAATACTCTCTTGAACCAAAATCTGCTGGCGCGGTGTTTGATTTTGTCTGCTGTCACCCTGAATGTCCGTACTGAGGTATGGACATGGACGGGAGTCTGCAGGGGTCAGAGCAGTGGCATCACAAAGGTGGTGCGGGGGGGGTGCGGCCTGCACCTGGGTGACACCGATGGAGGGGTGACACCAAAATGACTGACAGTCATTTTGGTGTCACCCCCTCTGAAAAGTTGGGCACTCAGTCATGGAGAGAGAGAGGAGGGGATCCGGTGGCATACCTTCCATTGATAGGTCATACCCTCCATTGATAGGTCATACCCTCCATTGATTGGTCATACTTTCCATTGATAGGTCATACCCTCCATTGATTGGTCATACCTTCCATTGATTGGTCATACTTTCCATTGATAGGTCATACCTTCCATTGATAGGTCATACCTTCCATTGATAGGTCATACTTTCCATTGATAGGTCATACCTTCCATTGATAGGTCATACTTTCCATTGATAGGTCATACCTTCCATTGATAGGTCATACTTTCAATTGATAAGTCATACCTTCCATTGATAGGTCATATCTTCCATTGATCGGTCATACCCAGCATTGATCGGTCATACCCTCCATTGATTGGTCATACTTTCCATTGATTGGTCATACCCTCCATTTATTGGTCATATCTTTCTTTGATAGGTCATACCTTCCATTGATAGGTCATACTTTCCATTGAAAGGTTATACTTTCCATTGATAGGTCATACCTTCCATTGATAGGTCATACTTTCCATTGATAGGTCATACCTTCCATTGATAGGTCATACTTTCCATTGATAGGTCATACCTTCCATTGATAGGTCATACCTTCCATTGATAGGTCATACCTTCCATTGATAGGTCATACACTCCATTGATTGGTCATACCCTCCATTGATCGGTCATACTCAGCATTGATTGGTCATACTTTCCATTGATTGGTCATACCCTCCATTGATTGGCATTGATTGGTCATACCCTCCATTGATTGGTCATACCTTTCATTGATAGGTCATACTTTCCATTGATAGGTCATACCTTCCATTGATAGGTCATACCTTCCATTGATAGGCATACCTTATCCCGCTGGGCGAACCTCCCCTCCTCTCTCTGCCGACGTCCATCACCAAGATGGCCGCCGGCAGGTATCACTACGATGGCCGCGCATGCGCGATGATGCCACCCGGCACCCGCTCTGGGTGACACTGGGCTTCGGGACACCCCTGGGTCAGATCATTGCACCCGCCACCCACTGATCGCGCTTGCAGTGCTGTACTGACTCAAATACCAAAAATCACCAAACGCACATTTTTTGATCTTCTGAATTTGCGCACATTTATTATTATTTCTTTCCACAAGGTGGGCTTCCCCTTTAATGATGACGCACGTTTTCTACCACGAGCATCAGGCAACATCACGCCATTGCGACATGACGCTCGCTGACATCCATTTGTTTCCTCTGCAGCGGTAATAACAAATTCCGGGCCCCCTCGGGGGGGGGCAACTTTCGGGCCCTCCGGGGTCTGTGCGTTGTTCGTGGCGTGCAGGTTTCTGCGTGATGTTACCTTGTTACAATGAGAAAGATTTGATGAACGATGTATCCGAGATTAAGCAGCAACAGATGCGGATGAGATACATGAATCTCCTGTCCGGGTCCGGGGCGGTCTCGGGGTTATCGATGTCACCCCCCCCCATCAACATGCTAACTACATTTTTAAATAAAACCTTTCCATTTTTATTATATACAGACCTTATTTTATACACTGTGATGTGATGTCATCACTGGGTCCCGGTTCTTCTCTATGCAATGCAGGCATATCATAGCTGGTGGGAGGGGCTGGCAGGGGTGCTGTACATAGCTTCCTGAAAACATCATAGCACCCTGTCTCAGTACTCCTCTCAAGTCCTAATGCAAGCAGTGGGCTGGCTCTTGGGAGGAGGTATGCAAATATCAAAATGTCTTGATGGGCGGGTGTCAGTCTGGAGAAGTGGGCGTTCCTTGGCAGGCTGTATTTGCATGAAGACTGTCCTAGGTAACGCCCACATGTGATGCTGAGTCTCCATGATTGAAAGAACTAAGATCCAAATAATGAAAGGGACGGGCCAGGCTAGATGATGCTGGATGTCCTCCAGCCAGAAAATGAGACGGCACTTTCTGCCTTGCTGCAACTTTAAACTTACTCCTGACCTCTGCCCTGTGTGTTACTTACTCCTGACCTCTGCACTGTGTGTTACTTACTCCTGACCCCTGCACTGTGTGTAACTTACCCCTGACCCCTGCACTACACGTATTACCTTCTTACACCTGTACTCTGTGCGTCTCTTACCCCTGACCTCTGCACTGTGCATTACTTACCCCTGACCCCTTCAATGTGTGCATTACTTACTACTGACCCCTGCACTCTTTGTTACTTACTACTGACCCCTGCACTGTGTGTTACTTACTACTGATCCTTGTTTTGTGTGCATTACTTACCCCTGCACTGTGTGTTACTTACTACTGACCCCTTCACTATGCGTTACTTACTCCTGACCCCTTCACTGTTCATGAATTACCCCTGACCCCTCCATTGTGTTACTTACTCCTGATCCCTGCACTGTGTGCATTATTGACCCCTGCACTCTGTGCTACTTACTCCTGACCCCTTCACTGTTCATGAATTACCCCTGACCCCTTCACTGTGTTACTTACTCCTGACCCCTTCACTGTGTTACTTACTCCTGACCCCTTCACTGTGTTACTTACTCCTGACCCCTTCACTGTGTGGTACTACTGACCTCTGCACTGTGCATTGCTTACTCCTGACCCCTGCACCCTGTGTTACTTACCCCTGACCTCTGCACTCTTTGTTACTTACCCCTGACCTCTGCACTCTTTTTTACTTACCCCTGACCCCTGCACTCTTTGTTACTTACTCCTGACCCCTTCAATGTGTGCATTACTTACTACTGACCCCTGCACTCTTCGTAACTTACCCCTGACCCCTGCACTCTTTGTTACTTACTACTGACCCATGCACTCTTTGTTACTTACTACTGACCCCTGCACTGTTCATGAATTACCCCTGACCCCTTCACTGTGTTACTTACTCCTGACCCCTGCACCCTGTGTTACTTACCCCTGACCCCTGCACTCTTCGTAACTTCCCCCTGACCCCTGCACTCTTCGTAACTTCCCCCTGACCCCTGCACTCTTCGTAACTTCCCCCTGACCCCTGCACTCTTCGTAACTTCCCCCTGACCCCTGCACTCTTCGTAACTTCCCCCTGACCCCTGCACTCTTCGTAACTTCCCCCTGACCCCTGCACTCTTTGTTACTTACTACTGACCCCTGCACTGTGCATTACTTACTCCTGACCCCTTTAATGTGTGCATTACTTACTACTGACCCATGCACTCTTTGTTACTTACTGCTGACTTCTGCACTCTTTGTTACTTCCTCCTGACCCCTGCACTCGTTGTTACTTACTCCTGACCCCTGCACTATGTGTTACATACTCCAGACCCCTGCACTCTTTGTTACTTACTTCTGACCCCTACATGCTTTGTTACTTATTCCTCACCCCTGCACTGTGCGTTACTTACTCCTGACCCCTACATTGTGTGATACTTACTCCTGACCCTGAATAGTGTGTTACTTACTCCTGATCTACGCAATCTGTGTTACTTACTCCTGAACCCTGCACTATGTGTTACTTACTCCTGACTCCTTCACTGTGTGCATTCCTTACTCCTGACCCCTGCACTGTGCGTTACTTACTCCTGACCCCTGCGCTCTTTGTTACTTACTCCTGACCCCTGAACAGTGTGTGTTACTTACTCTCGACCCCTGCACTCTTTGTTACTTACTCCTGACCCCTGCACTGTGAGTTACTTACCCCTGAACAGTGTGAGTTACTTACTTCTGATCTCTGCACTGTGTGTTACTTACTCTTGACCCAGAGCAGAGTAAGCTCAGGTTTAATTTAACCTTACCCCATTGGGCCCCAATTTGGCCACACCCGCCATTTCCTGCATCGTGCTACGTGTGCAGCATCACCTCATCTCCTTAGGGTGCCTTTGGGTCTTTCACAATCCTGTTCTACTCATCATTCCCGGGTGAGAGGTCAAGTGTAAAGCAGGTCACAGTTAGCTACTGCCCCATAAAGAGAACCGGTCACGTTTGGGCCAATTTATCTACGCATTAATTCCTGGTGGTCATGCAACAATTCACCTTTTGCTTCTGGCAGCTATAACATGCTGGCGGTGCTTCAGAACCCCAGTGGCCCGCTTGAAATTGACGTTCCCGTCCAGGGTGGAGTCGACCTGCTCCTCTCCCATGAGTAAGAAGGTGACGCGGATTTGGCGTTCTTGACCCATTGAGCTAAAGCTTTAACCGACCTCAACACAAAGCGCTCTGTTAAAGGAGAACTATGAGGGGGGTGCTTTTCACTCACCTCATAGTTCTAGCCGACCTGTGACAATCAGACTGTCACAGGTGGGCTCAGTAGTTTGGGAGGTGAGAGAACACATACCGACGTTCGCTCACCTCTCGATCCTGTCACGGCTCTCTGCCGTGACAAGGGAGGGGCTGGATTCCCGCCTCCGATCCGCCAGCGCTGACTGGCGGAACGGACGGGGGAGGAGGCGGGTACAGCTGGCTCTGCCTCTAGATAGGCAGAGCCAGCTGTCAGTCACGCAGCTGGGCGGATCCCGGCACAATTGTCGGGATCCGCTTCAGCTCCGGCGTCTCAGTATATAGGGAGCTGTAGCTTGGGGTATACTGAGCTTAGGGTGACGGGAGAATGCTAGTTTGTGTCCTCCCGTTACGCTAAGGAGAACTATGGGGAAAAGCCCTGACCCCCATAGTTCTCCTTTAACTGACCTCAACACAAAGCGCTCCGTTAAATAAACGTGTTTCCTGAGCTGGCGTGCGCTCCGTGTGCACCGTGCGCTGTCCATGGTTCTGCGTGGATACAGCTCTCCTCTGAACCTCGCTGCCCGGCTTCCCCACCTCTGATAGCAAAACGCAGGCCAGGCCGTCAACAAGTGCTGTTGGCGACATTGATTTCATGGGCTTAGAAGTGGCAACCAATCAGCTCGCTAGGATATAGCGAAAAGGGAAATACTCCAGATCTCAAGAACGCAGAAGAGTAATAAAGATTTGTGTGTTTTTTTATGACGCGCACCGTCGGGTCCCCCGCAAACATCTGCTCATGCTTCCTGTGCAGAATTTCATGTAAGGAGAAAGCATACGTTTGTAAAATGATCATGTGACAGAGCTGAGCCCTATCAGAGCGATACCTCCTCCTGAGCCTCTCACAATGTACATGAGAAGCTGCAGCAAGTCAGATAGAGTCTCATTTTCTGGCTGGGGGACGTCCAGCATCATCTAGACTTTTCCTCTGCGGCCGCAGTGATTACATAGTTACATAGTATTTGAGGTTGAATAAAGACATTAGTCCATCAAGTCCAACCTATTAGGATCTCATTCTAGGAGTACCCGTACCCCTGTATATTACGGTCCCTTAAGAAATCGTCCAAAAGTTTCTTGAACAATTCCACATTATTTGCTGAAATCACCGCCTGTGGCAGTGAGTTCCAGACCCTAACTGATCTTACTGTGAAGAACCCCCTTCGCCCCTTGTGCTGGAATTTTTTTTCCACCAATTTTAGGTGATGGCCTCTAGTTTTTGTAACGGAGTTAATTTTAAACAGTTTATCGCTAATGTTGCTACCACCATTAAACATTTTGTACATGGAAATCATATCCCCCCTTAATCTCCTCACCTCTAATGTGAACATGTTTAAATTTAGTAGCCTCGTCTCGTAGCTCTGGTCCTCCATACCCCTAATTAGTTTGGTTGCCCTTCGCTGGACTTTTTCCAACTCAAGGACATCTTTTCTTAGTACTGGTGACCAGAACTGGACCGCGTACTCCAGATGAGGTCGAACCAATGATCTATAAAGTGGCAAAATTATAGACTTGTCCCTGCAATACATCCCCTTTTTAATACAGGACAAGACCCTGCTAGCTTTGTTTACAGCAGCCTGGCACTGCAAACTACCTTTCAGTTTGTGGTCTACAATGACCCCCAAATCCTTCTCCATTTCTGACTTCCCCAGCGGCATACCCATAATTGTATAACCCATTTGTTTATTTTTAATTCCAAAGTGCATTACTTTGCATTTATCGACATTAAACCTCATCTGCCACATTAATGCCCACTCCCCTATTTTATCCAGGTCCTCCTGTAATGTTATAGTGTCTAAGTCCGTGTCTATTACCCTCCCTATTTTGGTGTCATCCGCAAACACGGAAATATCGCTCTTAACACCCTCCCCGATGTCATTAATAAATAAGTTGAACAATATGGGACCCAGCACAGAACCCTGAGGCACACCGCTCATTACACTAGCCCAGTCTGAAAAGGTGCCATTTACAGATACCCTCTGTCTTCAGGAACCTACCTACAGCGCCCTGCCAGCCCCTCCAACCAGCAATGTTCAAGGCAGCTCTTAAGATCCGCATCCATCATCATAAGAGAAGATCTGCCAGTTGAATCGCACCGTCTGTGGTACCTGTGTGAATTAATCCACCAATCATCCTTCAGGCTGCTCAGTAAGTGTTTTGGGATTATTGTAGGACAAAAAACTCAGGTGGAACAGATATTTCATGCCAAATGCTACGCGGCCTGGTAGGGTTGCCACCTTTTCTTCAAGTGAAATCCCAACACTCTAGCGCCGCAAGCGGCCATTTTTTTGTGGAATATAGAGGAGTGAGAGAAAGGAGAGGCAGCCAGGGGGAGGGAGTAAGGAGACCGGCTATAAAGGACTACAAATCCCAGCAATACATTATACAGCAATACAAAATAATATGAAGTTACATACTCTGTGTGGTTTCCGGGTTGGTGCCCTGATGTCTCCAGGGGCTCGGGCCTCTCAGGTGGGCTGTGCGGGCTCTCAGATGGGTTATCCAGCTCTCAGGTGGGCTGTGTGACTCTCAGGTGGGCTGTGCACACTCTCAGATGGGCTGTGCAACTCTTGGGTGGGCTATGCGACTCTCAGGTGGGCTGTCTTCCCAGGGGTCTGGAGGCGGGCAGCGATGTGTCACGAAGAGAAGGGGTCTGGAGGCGGGCAGCGCTGTGTCACGAAGAGAAGGAGAAGGCAATGTGTGGTCAGCCTGTGCGACTCATAGGTTGGCTATGTGGCTCTCAGGTGGGCTATATGACTTTTAGGTGGGCTGTGTGCCTCTCAGGTGTACTGTGCGCACTCTTAGGTGAGCTATGCGACTCTCAAGTGGGCTATGCAACTCTTGGGTGGACTATGCGACTCTCGGGTGGGCTATGTGACTCTCGGGTGGGCTATGCGACTCTCAGATGGGCTATGCAACTCTCAGGTGGAATGTGCGACTCTCAGATGGGCTATGTGACTCTCAGGTGGGCTATGTGACTCTCAGGTGGGCTATGCAACTCTCCGGTAGACTACGCGACTCTTGGGTGGGCTATGCAACTCTTGGGTGGGCTATGCAACTCTTGGGTGGGCTATGCGGCTCTCAGATGGGCTATGCAACTCTCAGGTGGAATGTGCGACTCTCAGGTGGGCTGGGCGGCTCCCAGGTGGGCTATCTTGGCTATGGTGTCTTACCAGGGGTCCGGAGGCAGGCAGCGTGGTGTCAGGAAGCGAAGGAGGAGGAGAAGGCGATGTGCGGGCAGCCTGTGCCTATTTACAGGTGGGCTATGCGACTCTCAGGTGGGCTATGTGGCTCTCAGGTGTACTGTGCGCACTCTTAGGGGGGCTATGTGACTCTCGGGTGGACTATGCGGCTCTCGGGTGGGCTGTGCAACTCTTGGGTGGCCTATGTGATCCTTAGGTGGGCTGTGCGGCTCTCAGGTGGGCTGTGCGGCCTCTCAGGTGGACTATGCGTGCTCTCAGGTGGGCTGTGTGGACTCTCAGGTGGGCTATGCGGCCTCTCAGGTGGACTATGCGTGCTCTCAGGTGGGCTGTGCGACTCTTGGGTTGGCTATGCGGCTTTCAGGTGGGCTATGCAACTCTAGGTGGTCTATGTGGCTATTGGGTAGGCTATGCAACTCTCAGGTGGAATGTGTGACTCTCAGGTGGGCTATGTGACTCTCGGGTGAGTTGTGCGACTCTTGGGTGGGCTATATGAATCTCAGGTGGTCTATGCCACTCTTAGTTGGGCTATGCGTGCTCTCAGGTGGGCTACCTTGGCTATGGTGTCTTACCAGGGTTTCTGGAGGTGAGCAGCGTGATATCAGAAAGTGAAGGAGAAGGCGATGTGCGGGCAATCTGTGCCTGTTTACAGGCGCCCGCAGCTCAGAGGAAGATCCAGTTTCAGGCACATGCGGCACCCCGAGATCACGCTTGCTGGGTACTCAGACAGCCGCATCTGTCAGAGAATTTAAAGTGACGGTATCGGCATTGAGTGTCTTCTGTCCGGGTGCCCTTTGGCTGGACACCCGGACACAAGACTCCAAAACCAGACTGTCCGGGTGAAAACCGGACAGGTGGCAACCCTAACCTAAAAGCCTGACTTGGTTCCGGGCAGAGACGTATTCAAGCGCTATGAATATATTCCAACAAATCCATTCTATGGACACCATGCTGATGGAGAACCTCCCGCGGTCTGGTCCTTCTCGGAGAACCACGGTGACACACCAAGCTCCTGGCTGGCTCGGGATAACTCTGTGAGGTCGTGACGGCGCCCCCCCTCAGTCCTGCGCCCGGGGCAAGTGACCCCCCGCACCCCCGGTTGTTACGCCACTGGTGTACAGACAGCACAGATCCTGCCGAGTTTATTACAGAACCTCGGCTGGGAAGTCAGAGATCTCCTCTGGCCTCACAATCATCCTATTTTACAGAGACGGGTTGAAGGAAAACATTGCTGTAGTCACGGACTGTACGAGGCTCACACCAAGTGAAAGGAAAACAAACCTCAACATGTCTCTCTGATGTCGGCCTATTATTATTATACGAGAGGTCGGCTACTAATATTTCGGGGCAAAGGAGAACATTAATCACAATCAGGGCAGCCATCAGAAATGTTGGGGCCCCTTACACAGCTTTAGGCTGGGCCCTCCCCCGCGCCGCTGGACGCAGGGCTTAGTGGCATGCTGAGCGCAGGGCTTAATGACACGCTGAACACAGGACCCACCTGAGACTGTCTATGGTGGGCTCTGAAGGGGTCTCAGGTTGGCTGGTCAGGGCTGCATCCCTCCCCTCCTTCCTTCCTTCCTAGCTCCTCTTACCTGCACACATGGCCTCGCCTGCCGCCGGACCGGCCAGAAGTGACGTCACTTCCGGCCAGTCCGACATCAGACGAGCAGCTTCGCTGATGGGGCCCTAGCTTGTCTCAAAGCCGCTGGAGCGGCAATGCTGGTGCCCTGCACTGCTAGGGCCAGGCCTCCGCCTCCTCGCCCTTCACCGTCGGCCGATAGTCATATAAGGGACCCAGGCGGGCCCCCCAGGCTGCCTGGGCCCCTTACATGAGTATCTGCCGTACCCCCCTGATGGCTGCCCTGTTCACAATGGATGTCTGAAAAGCGAAAGAGGATTGTATCATGGCCGTGGCTGGTCGCCAGGACGGGCTGGAGAGACAGTATAGTATTATAGGCCTCTCTAATGTGTGAGTCCGAGTCCTATCCAATGATTGGGTCCAGTGGTGGGTCATGTTGGGGGTTGTAGTGTTCTATGTATAGAGTGTAATAGAATTGTATTATGATCATGTCCAGTGGCCATGTTGGACGTTGTAGTGTTCTATGTATAGAGTGTAATAGAATTGTATTATGATGGTGTCCAGTGGTCGGCCGTGTTGGGGGTTGTAGTGTTCTATGTATAGAGTGTATAGAATTGTATTATGATCATGTCCAGTGGTCGATCATGTTGGGGGCTGTAGTGTTCTATGTATAGAGTGTAATAGAATTGTATTATGATGGTGTCCAGTGGTCGGCCGTGTTGGGGGTTGTAGTGTTCTATGTATAGAGTGTAATAGAATTGTATTATGATCATGTCCAGTGGTCGGCCATGTTGGGGGTTGTAGTGTTTTATGTATAGAATGTAATAGAACTGTATTAGGATCATGTCCAGTGGTCAGTCATGTTGGGAGTTGTAGTGTTCTATGTATAGAATGTAATAAAATTGTATTATGATCATGTTCAGGGTTTGCTCATGTTGAGGGTTGTAGTGTTCTATGTATAGGGTGTAATAGAATTGTATTATGATGGTGTCCAGTGGTCGGCCATGTTGGGGGTTGTAGTGTTTTATGTATAGAATGTAATAGAATTGTATTATGATGATGTCCAGTGGTCAGTCATGTTGGGGGTTGTAGTGTTTTATGTATAGAATGTAATAGAACTGTATTATGATCATGTCCAGTGGTCGGCCATGTTGGGGGTTGTAGTGTTTTAACCTTTACATAGTTGCAGTGCTCCTTTTACTGCCACCCGCCGACCTCAGTGCTGCATGCAAGGTCATCAGCGTTGGTGTTGTGCCTCTGCCCCTATTATGCTTTGCCATTCACAAAACACATGCTATTCCCCCATGCTTCTTGTCAATGACCAAGCGTAGATGGGAGTTGGGCCTAAAGGTTCATGTTCTGGTAAGAAAAGAAAGTTCTTCTGGGCTGGCACAGGTTGGGGCTTTGTTTGGATGGTGAGCTGGCCTCAGCCACATGTAATTATTATTATTATAGAGGATTTATAGAGCGCCAACAGTTTGCACAGCGCTTTACAATATACGGAAGACATTACAGTCACAATACAATGCAAGACAAGATGGTAAGGAGGACTAAACATGTTTACTTTCTTTCCAGGTCCAGATATCTTTTGTATATTTCACGGTAAGAAGTACAGTGTAGGAGACAGCTGGCACCCATACCTGGAACCTCAAGGAGTTGTATATTGTATACGCTGCATGTGCTCTGAGGTACGTCTACTGTTTGTGTTGTGCACATAAAATAAACCAATGATAGCAGGCATGTTAGGAAATTCATTGCAACTGTATATCAGTTATGTCTGTATGTGATATATAGAATATATAGAATAACTTCACCAAAATATTTGCTGCAGGTGTTTATAGGGAAAAAAGTAATGAAATGTAAATGCTTATGGCTAGTAGTAGTCGGTCACATTCGTCTGGACTTGTTCTGTAATGTGGAAGACCTTTTTGTAGCTTCAAGCCACTTCTTCAGTTGTAATGAGTATCAGGAAGATACCGGTCACTTATCTGGATGGAGACCGAGCTGAACAGGGGAAGACTACCCTTGCAAACCTTGTCCAACCTCTCCCGAAGGTGAGGACGGGTAGGGAGAGGATGCAGGAACGCACAAGTATCTTGGATGCAGGTCTAGTAAAGTACCTTCAGACGCACAAGTGCGTTGACTAGGCACTCACTGCAGGATCTAGATCAGAGGAAGGCAGCCTTGGCACTCCAGGTGTGGTGGAACTACAAGTCCCATGAGGCATTGCAAGACTCCGACAGGCGCAGGCATGACTCCCAGAGGCAGATACATGATGGGATTTGTAGGTTCACCACAGCTGGAGTGCCAAGGTTGCCTACCCCTGATCTAGATGGTCCACTGGATGTAGCAGAGTGCTACAGGATCCAGATGGTCCACTGGACGTAGCAGAGTGCTGCAGGATCTAGATTGTCCACTGGACGTATCAGGGTGGTGCAGGATCTAGATGCTCCACTGGACGTAGCAGAGTGCTGCAGGATCTAAATGGTCCACTGGACATAGCAGAGTTCTGCAGGATCTAGATGGCCCACTGGACGTAGCAGGGTGCTGCAGGATCTAGATGGTCCACTGGACGTAGCAGAGTGCTGCAGGATCTAAATGGTCCACTGGACATAGCAGAGTTCTGCAGGATCTAGATGGCCCACTGGACGTAGCAGGGTGCTGCAGGATCTAGATGGTCCACTGGATGTAGCAGGGTGCTGCTGGATCTAGATGGTCCACTGGGTATAGCAGTGTGCTGCAGGATCTAGATGGTCCACTGGACGTAGCAGGGTGCTGCAGAATCTAAATGGTCCACTGGATGTAGCAGAGTGCTGCAGGATCTAGATGGTCCACTGGACGTAGCAGGGTGCTGCAGGATCTAGATGCTCCACTGGATGTAGCAGGGTGCTGCAGGATCTAGATGCTCCACTGGACATAGCAGAGTGCTGCAGGATCTAGATGCTCCACTGGATGTAGCAGGGTGCTGCAGGATCTAGATGGTCCACTGGACGCAGCAGAGTGCTGCAGGATCTAGATGGTCCACTGGATGTAGCAGGGTGCTGCAGGATCTAGATGGTCCACTGGATGTAGCAGAGTGCTGCTGGATCTAGATGGTCCACTGGACGTAGCAGGGTGCTGCAGGATCTAGATGGTCCACTGGACGTAGCAGAGTGCTGCTGGATCTAGATGGTCCACTGGATGTAGCAGAGTGCTGCTGGATCTAGATGCTCCACTGGACGTAGCAGGGTGCTGCAGGATCTAGATGGTCCACTGGACGTAGTAGAGTGCTGGAACAGGCAACAGATACGAAGTCAAGAATATAGAATATAGAAGGTCATTAACATCTGGAAGAATCAGTGCCAAATCGGTAATTGAGATCAGGGTCGAGGTCATACACAGAGAAGCAGAAGAGAGGCACCAAATCAGTAAGCGGAAGTGGGGTCGGGGTCACAAGCCAGGATCATCTTTCAGGAAGCAGAGTCGCAGATCAGGTCACGGGTATAACAGGAACGAGCTGAAGACCAGTCAACATTTTTCTCAGGGTCCATGCTGGTTTAAATAGGCACACTGGTGCCAACAAGCATGCTTGTGCATGTGCATGCCGGTACGCCCGTATGCGTGCACACCGAAGCTAACTCTTGTGCGCATGACCACTGGCGTGCACATGTTTATATGCACGAACACCAGCCAAAACACGTTTGCCCATTGGGTATATGCTGGACTGCAAGTAAAAGCACGAGCTTGGACCCATGTTGGCCATCTTTACAATACCCCAATACACATTTATTTCTACCCAGGTAGCACAGATACCTCAATCCAATCACCTTTCAATGTGTCGCTATTGATTGTCCAAGAACAGGACGGGAGGTGTGAGAGTGGTGGGACCCCCCCATCCCCCTGTCCCAGTTATATAAACTCATCCTTGGTGTCAGGAAGACTTCATATGTCTTGATTATACAATTCACATGGCTGAAGGTGTAAATTGTTGACACATTGCCAGGGTGGATTTTCGCCTCCGGTCATGTGATTCAAAGGATTACCACCTATGCTGACACTAAGGATGGGATTACGTAACTAGAACATGGCGGTTCCATCGCTTTCACACTTCCCATCCTGTTCTTGGACAATCAACATCTACGCATTCCATGGGGATTGGATTAAGGTGTCTGTGCTACGTGTGTGGCTATAAATACCGGGGAATGTCATTACAACCCGAAGAAGCCTCTTGGAGAATTTACAAAACATCTTCAGCATTACAGGACAAGTCCAGTTGAATGTGACCAGCTACTACTATCTGCACCATGACATTATTTTAGGGTGGCAGCGCCTTTACATTTCATTCATAGCTGGATTATAGATAGAGGCCACATAGATGGTGGGCTTGGGGACCACGGTCGGCCAGTGGCAGTGCATAGGCTGCAAAACTACTGCCGCCTCCTACTATGTGCTGGAAATGTTTTCTTTGGCATGCCTCATCTACTCACAACACCGATGTAATTGTCATTTCTCCCCCCC
>NW_017308052.1:60331-75193 GCF_000935625.1 Nanorana parkeri
TTTTATTTTTTTTTCCCCCCCCCCCCCCCTCCCCCCCCTCCGGCTTCCTGATTGGCCAGAAAACCAGCTTCATGCTCCCTCGTCACCTGGTGACGACGGAGCATGGAACCGGCTCCCTGACTAATCGGGAATCTGAGTGGCGAGTCATTACACGCTACCTGGCTTCCTTAATGGGACTTCCAGTATCAGTATTTGGTATCGGCGAGTACCGGCAAAAAAATATCTGTACTAGACTTGTGCGCCGTCAAAAAATGTGTTTTGTTTCGGAATATCCGTTATTTCGTAATTCGTGTCCGAAACTCAATTCGGATTCGTATGAAATACGAATTTTCGTTAGTTGGTTTTGTCACTTTTTCGTAACGTTACGAACATCCGCTATGATGAAGTTAAAAAGCAAAAATACCTTTGTTAATATTGGAGTCGATGGTAGTTTTTTTTTTTATCCGAATTCCGTTACAATGGAAACGTGGCTGTTTGGTTGACCAATCAGAGGTTTTCTTCTCCTACGAAATTCCGTTAACGAAATTCGGATCCGCAAAAATGAATTTCGTATTTCAGATTAAAGAAAAAATCTTGTGATGTTGTTCAACCTCAGTCACAGGGGTAATATTAGTGCCCGTTTCAACGAAATTCGGACTCCGCCTGCCCTGCCCCCCCCTCCCCCCCCCAATGTAGCCATCTGTTTACCTGCCCGCGGCAGCCGCGCAGCCTCGTTAAACGCCCGGCGTCTGCTAGGAATGCGTCTCTTTGGCGTGGAAGCAGCGCGGGTTTCTCCGGGAGGTTTTCCTTGAGCCGCGTCCAGCAGCGACGGCGTTAAGTCCTAATAAAGAGGGCCGAGTTTCACAAACACACTGCTCCATTATCCGGCGGCAGCAGAGGGTTTCATGACGCGGTTTACGCTCCTTTTACAAGCCATAACATTTTTGTTACTAATCCCTTTCCCTGACCACTGTTCCCGAGCACCAGCCGCGTCTCAGCCGCTCGAACAAGGAGCCTTTCATGGGCTGCAGAGCTGGCGCTCGTCCCTGCCGGAGCGGGATGCGTGCCAGCTCATTGATAAAGATGTCCCTATGCTTCACAGGTGCTAAGCCACATCACAGCGCTCGGGTGACACTGGCACGGCTCCTCTATGCCCCCCCCTGGGGACAGCATCTCACCGCCAGACGTGACTGACATCACCTGCTACCCAGCTCCTTGTCCTCAGACAGATTAATCACTCGCTGGTAATCCTGACACCTGTCCAGTGTTGGGTAATGTTAAAGCCACCTTGTCCTTAAAGAGGCCCTGTCACCATTGCAGGTAACAGTGTAGAACAGGGGGTAGTAAACCTCCTTGCACTATTCCTCCCACTGACACCAATGATGGGGCACTATTATCATGTCCAGTGGTTGGTCATGTTGGGGGTTGTAGTGTTCTGTGTATAGAGTGTAGTAGAATTGTATTATGATCATGTCCAGTGGTCGGTCATGTTGGGGGTTGTAGTGTCCTCTGTATAGAGTGTAATAGAATTGTATTATGATCATGTCCAGGGGTCAGTCATGTTGGGGGTTGTAGTGTCCTATGTATAGAGTGTTACAGAATTGTATTATGATGGTGTCCAGTGGTCAGTCACGTGGGGGGTTGTAGTGTAATAGAAATGTGATCTATACAGTGTGATCATATATATAGCAGTCAGGTCACATTGGAAGGTCACAAACATATAAAAGCTTTATGTCTGAGATATATTTTTTCATAGTGGGGAAGAATTTTTCCCATAGTACACTTGGCTTCCTTTATACACCGTCTATGAGCAGATTCTCCTGACTTGACAGAACACTGACATGCATTTACCTCCACTGCATGAAAGCGAAGGTCAAAACTCTCAGGTTCTGTCAAGATAGGGAAATAGAATATAATTATAGATCGTTACGGGACATTGGTAGAAGATTCTTGCCTTCACTTTGTGGCTGTTACTGAGAATCGCTTCACTTTTTATGTGTGTTGTCTGGAATGGCCAAGCTTGAGAAAGGTGCTGAACCCAATCAAGAAGTTGCTTATCTGATAGAGTGTCTGGCTGTCATTTCCAAACATTAGGGATGCACCCATGATTCTGTTAGACTATGCTGAGTCCTGTGGACCACTATGCCTGTATGCCTGTTATTCCCATATACACATGCTTTATGTTTTATTGTTTTCTCGCAAAATTAATAAACTTGATTTGATCAGACATTAGGGATGCATCGATACCGATACTAGTATCGGTATCGGTGCCGATACTTAGTATTTGGGCAAGTACCCGTACTCGCCAATATGCTCCGATACCTTCCCCAATACGAGAACTTCTGGTCAGAGGGAGATTTCTGCTTTTGGTCATGAGTCCTCTATGACTCAAATGTGTAGAGCTGGTCCCTCCCAGGGGTGTCCCGAGGCCGAGTGTCACCCGGAGCGGGGAGCGAGTGACACCCCGCTGTGACATCACACATGCGCTTGACGTCACCACGCGCATGGGCGATGACGCCATCGCGCATGCACGGTCATCTAATTGACGACTGCCAACGGCCATCTTGGTGATGGACGCTGGCAGAGAGATGAGGGGACGTTAACCTAGCGGGATGAGTTATGCCGCCGGGTCCCCTCCTCTCTCCTGACACTGTCGGGCTCTCAGTCCATGACCGAGTGCCTGACTTTTTAGAGGGGGTCATTTTGGTGTCAGTCATTTTGGTGTCAGTCATTTTGGTTGTCACCCCTCTAATGGTGTCACCCGGGTGCGGGCCGCACCCCCCGCACCCCTCTTGTGACACCACTGGTCCCTCCGACTGGTAGATTTGAAATATTTGTCTCAGAGCCCTCTTGTCTCCACCCTGATGAAGAAGGGCCTGTGTAGGCATAACCGATCGGGGCTCCTCATCACCTCCTTCCAACAGTTGCTGGTCACCATCTCCTCCTCCCTCCTCCTGGACCTGGACATTATACAGTGCAAGCTGAGTGACTCTAGTCTATTGGTGCCTCTGAAGTTGTTCCCCCTTGGGGTACTTGTTACTCTTCTGTAACTAATATCCTCCCAAGTGCTGAAGACACTCCTCCAACATTTGGTGCTGTTTCGGGAGCTCTGGCTGGTGAATTTGTCATGCCCGGTGGACTGTTATGTTGATGACATGGTGGCTCCTTATGGCTTCATTGACCAGGAGAAGCTCATGTGAATTGTGGTGGAGCAGCAGGGGATACTGGTGAGGTCAGAAAGTGTGTACATGACAGATATGCACATTTACAAAAAAAAACGGATTTCCTAAAAAAACTCTAGTACAGATAATCACTGAAACAGGGACGTCAGTCCCAACTCCAGCCAGAACTGATTTATATAAAGGCACAGAGGTGAAACGGGCATGCTTTTTTAGTAATTGGCAGGGCGGGACAGAGTTAGAACCTCCATCAGGTTTTTGGTGTCTACTTTCCACTCACTTCCTGTTTCATCTAACACCCACAGAAGGGATGAGCGAAGCTGCTCAAGGAGCCAATCAGTTCATGTGCTGACAAGAAGCATGCTGATAACAGGAGAGAACCGAGTGATGAGAGATGAGCTCCTTTCAGTTGCTGGTCACAGGCTGAGTGTGGGTCCTGGGTGGGGTTTAGAGGAAGTGGGTTGAAGGATGCTGGTCATCAAAGTGAGGTCATCTAGTGGTAGAAGAAAGTACAGCGCGGGAAGTCCCTGGATTGAAGATGAATATTGCAGCAGAAGCTGGTTTTGCTATTTTAACTTTTATGGCGCTATATATTTTTTGGCTGGAGCCAACACATTCTTATTCCAGTTTTGGGTGGAGTCCAGAAGGTTTAGAACCCATGTTAGGTTTTTTTTAATTGTGGTCTCATTGGAATCTGCTTATATTTTGCCTTCACATCTTCCTCCTCCCCTCTCATGAATATGCTATTTATATTTGTAAATAAAACCTTTCTGGGTCACTGAATCCCCAGCAGGAGGAAGGAGGTCCTGATTCCTCTATATAGATCTTTATTATCACTAGAGGGGTCCCCAGCAGGAGGTCGGGTCGCGACCCCGTCGGAGGTCGAATGACGATTTGCCAGGGGTCACCTAGCCGCTCCCGGACGCCCGGGAGAGAAACACTTTCTCTGCTCTGCTTTTTCTGACATCATGGCCGCAGGCCGCCGTCAGTCACACTGCATACCTATGGTGTTTTTTTTAAATGATTATGACGGCGTACGCCAGTGGTTCTTAACCTGTGGGTCGCTGTGTGATTTCTGCTGTGCTAGGTGAGAGTCCTCCTCAGCGCTCTCCTAGCGCAGCAGTGTCAGTTCTCCCGCCAGATGTCGCTGTAGCAGCCGCGTCATTCCTAAATTTTACCGTTGGGGGTCACCACAACTTGGCAAATGTTACCAAGGGGTCCCAGCCCTATAAAGGTTGAGAACTACTGCACTAGAGGGAGGAAGCCGGAGGAAGGAGGTTCTGATCCCTCTATATAGATCTTTATTATCACTAGAGATGTCCCCAGCAGGAGGAAGGAGGTCCTGATTCCGCTTTATCATGTGTCAGCAACCTCTGACACATATGCAATTACAATCAGAGGCGTCACAAGGGGGGTGCAGCCCGCACTCAGGTGACACCATAATGACTTACAGTGATTTTGGTGCAACCCCCTCTGAAAAGTTGGGTACTCGGTCATGGACCGAGAGCCTGAAAGTTGCAGGAGAGAGGAGGGGACCCAGCGGCATAACTTATCCCGCCGGGTGAACGTCCCCTCCTCTCTCTGCCGGCGTCCATCACCAAGATAACCGCGCATGTGCGATGACATCATTGTGTGTGCATGCGCATTGACGTCATGGCGGGGTGTCACCCGGTACCTGCTCCGGGTGACACTCGGCCTCGGGACGCCCCTGATTACAATTACACTTATATATATAGCGCCAACATATTCCGCAGCACTGTACAATTGTTTAGACAAGACAAGTAAGAAACACTGACAAGCATCATTGACATACAGAAACAGAAGGTGAGGAGGACATCCTCAAGCAGATTTGCACGTGTGCCCGCTGACTGACTGTAATTGTCAGCTCACTAACTTGTCATAAAAGCATGGCCTACCCACTTTCCTGATGTTACTGAAAGCCCAGCAGCAGCTAAGAACGTCAGCATGCTCTGTGGAAGGATCCCACCAGCACGCATGTGTTGGGGCTGACATAAGGTCTGAGTGTGCATGCATTGGGGCTGATCTGAGGTCTGAGGGTGCATGTGTTGGGGATAATCTGAGGTCTGAGGGTGCATGTGTTGGGGCTGGTCTGAGGGTGCATGTGTTGGGGATAATCTGAGGTCTGAGGGTGCATGTGTTGGGGCTGATCTCAGGTCTGAGGGTGCATGTGTTGGGGTTGATCTGAGGTCTGAGGGTGCATGTGTTGGGGATAATCTGAGGTCTGAGGGTGCATGTGATGGGGATAATCTGAGGTCTGAGGGTGCATGTGTTGGGGCTGACATAAGGTCTGAGTGTGCATGCATTGGGGCTGGTCTGAGGGTGCATGTGTTGGGGCTGATCTCAGGTCTGAGGGTGCATGTGTTGGGGCTGATCTGAGGGTGCATGTGTTGGGGCTGATCTGAGGTCTGAGGGTGCATGTGATGGGGCTGATCTCAGGTCTGAGGGTGCATGTGTTGGGGCTGATCTGAGGGTGCATGTGTTGGGGCTGATCTGAGGTCTGAGGGTGCATGTGTTGGGGCTGATCTGAGGTCTGAGGGTGCATGTGTAAGAGCTCGTGCACACGGGTGTCATAAAATACTGATACCTTGCTTTCAGAACGATCCTGTGTAAAAAAACGCATGTAATGGTGCATAAAGTGCTCCCGTTTACACGTTTAAATGTCTGTAAAATGTTTACATCTGTAAAATTCTTCTATTCCTCAGTTCTCAGTCCCAGAACATGTACATGCGTGTACATGAATGCATGCGTCAATTATGCAGAAATACTGACGGCAGGCACAGAATTTTCAACTTTGATTTGACACAGCTGAATGCAGCACAAGATAAAACAAACTGAGACTGCAACGTGCTAATGCCGGCACGCCGGTTATCTGATGACACTTGACCTGGAAAAGGTTGCTGACCCTCGATATAATATATATATAATCACCTGCTGTGGGTGTGTAATATATACCATGTATATAGAAGGATACAGGATGTATAAATTGTTATTATAGTGTATACAGGCCATATACTGCTGTAGGTGTGTAATACAGAACATGCATATATACAAGGATATTATTATTATAGTGTATACCGGCCGTATACTGCTGTAAGTGTGTAATATATACCATGTATATAGATGGATACTGGATGTATACGTTGTTGTTATAGTGTATACAGGCCGTATCCTGCTGTAAGTGTGTAATATATACCATGTATATAGAAGGATACAGGATGTATATGTTATTATTATAGTGTATACAGGCCGTATCCTGCTGTGGGTGTGTAATATATGTCATGTATATAGAAGGATATTGTTATTATAGTATATACAGGCCGTATCCTGCTGTGGGTGTGTAATATATGTCATGTATATAGATGGATATTATTATTATAGTATATACAGGCCATGTCTTCCTGTGGGTGTGGAGTGTATACGGTGTGTACACAGAGGATTATACAATGTATATCATAGTATATAGTATATATAGTCACCTGCTCTGGGTGAGAATGCTGCCGTCTCCGGTCCCCCCCTCTCTCCTCCTATGGAGATGATGGTTTCCCTCTTTCTATGGACTTGATGATGTTCCTGTCTCTCTGGGTGACGGTCTATACCCCGGAGAAGATGACGATCCCTCTCTATGGCTCTGCCGGTGGAGGTGGCGGTGTCGCTAGGCTTACGCCCGGCGTGTCTCTCCCATGTCAGGGGGGTCCGGGTCACCTGCACTTGGTGTCAGGCCTCCATGTAATGGCTCAGCTGCAGACAGGCTGTCTCACGCTACCAGGCAGTCTCATCCTCCCTCCTCCTCCTCCTCCTCTCCTTCTCTAGAGCTGTCTATCCCTCTCCTCCCTCTCCCCTCCCCCTCCCATCTCTTTACATCAACCTCCAGCTGAAAGACAGACACAGACAGACAATGTGCGGGATGGAGGAGGAGAGGCTGAGGAGGACAGGGCACCACTGATAGATGAGGGGAGACTGAGGAGGACAGGGTACCACTGATAGATGAGGAGAGACTGAGGGGGACAGGGTACCACTGATAGATGCGGGGAGACTGAGGAGGACAGGGCACCACTGATAGATGAGGGGAGACTGAGGAGGACAGGGCACCACTGATAGATGAGGGGAGACTGAGGAGGACAGGGCACCACTGATAGATGAGGGGAGACTGAGGAGGACAGGGCACCACTGATAGATGAGGGGAGACTGAGGAGGACAGGGCACCACTGATAGATGAGGGGAGACTGAGGAGGACAGGGCACCACTGATAGATGAGGGGAGACTGAGGAGGACAGGGCACCACTGATAGATGAGGGGAGACTGAGGAGGACAGGGCACCACTGATAGATGAGGGGAGACTGAGGAGGACAGGGCACCACTGATAGATGAGGGGAGACTGAGGAGGACAGGGCACCACTGATAGATGAGGGGAGACTGAGGAGGACAGGGCACCACTGATAGATGAGGGGAGACTGAGGAGGACAGGGCACCACTGATAGATGAGGGGAGACTGAGGAGGACAGGGCACCACTGATAGATGAGGGGAGACTGAGGAGGACAGGGCACCACTGATAGATGAGGGGAGACTGAGGAGGACAGGGCACCACTGATAGATGAGGGGAGACTGAGGAGGACAGGGCACCACTGATAGATGAGGGGAGACTGAGGAGGACAGGGCACCACTGATAGATGAGGGGAGACTGAGGAGGACAGGGCACCACTGATAGATGAGGGGAGACTGAGGAGGACAGGGCACCACTGATAGATGAGGGGAGACTGAGGAGGACAGGGCACCACTGATAGATGAGGGGAGACTGAGGAGGACAGGGCACCACTGATAGATGAGGGGAGACTGAGGAGGACAGGGCACCACTGATAGATGAGGGGAGACTGAGGAGGACAGGGCACCACTGATAGATGAGGGGAGACTGAGGAGGACAGGGCACCACTGATAGATGAGGGGAGACTGAGGAGGACAGGGCACCACTGATAGATGAGGGGAGACTGAGGAGGACAGGGCACCACTGATAGATGAGGGGAGACTGAGGAGGACAGGGCACCACTGATAGATGAGGGGAGACTGAGGAGGACAGGGCACCACTGATAGATGAGGGGAGACTGAGGAGGACAGGGCACCACTGATAGATGAGGGGAGACTGAGGAGGACAGGGCACCACTGATAGATGAGGGGAGACTGAGGAGGACAGGGCACCACTGATAGATGAGGGGAGACTGAGGAGGACAGGGCACCACTGATAGATGAGGGGAGACTGAGGAGGACAGGGCACCACTGATAGATGAGGGGAGACTGAGGAGGACAGGGCACCACTGATAGATGAGGGGAGACTGAGGAGGACAGGGCACCACTGATAGATGAGGGGAGACTGAGGAGGACAGGGCACCACTGATAGATGAGGGGAGACTGAGGAGGACAGGGCACCACTGATAGATGAGGGGAGACTGAGGAGGACAGGGCACCACTGATAGATGAGGGGAGACTGAGGAGGACAGGGCACCACTGATAGATGAGGGGAGACTGAGGAGGACAGGGCACCACTGATAGATGAGGGGAGACTGAGGAGGACAGGGTACCACTGATACCACTGTCCTCCTCAGTCTCCCCTCATCTATCAGTGATACCCTGTCCTCCTCATACTCCCCTCATCTATGAGGAGGACAGGGCACCACTGATAGATGAGGGGAGACTGAGGAGCTGAAGTTGCTAGAGGGCCAGACCATTATAAATAGGGAAGCAGGTTGGTTACCACGACAGTAGAAGATTCGGGGAAACAACGCGATTTAACAGCCTTTGAACGCGGGATGATTGTTGGCGCTCGGAGCCATGGAGCGAGTATCAGCAAAACAGCAGAATTCGTTACATGTTCAAGAAGGGCTCATTGTTGAAGTGTTTAAAGACCGGACTGTCAGCTGAAAATCTGGGTCTGAACGTGGGAATTGTGGCCGTCAGCGACTAGTCAATGTTAGGGCAGAACGGGGGAGGGGCAAGACTGGTACAAGACAACAGAAGGGCAACAGTGCCGTGTCAGATTCCTCGCATCACCTTTCACCATCTCGTGGAGTCACGAGGCGGCCCAACGAAGTACTGATGGGGGGGTCATAATAATCTGGCCACTCAGTGTATATATATATTGCTGAATGCTATATACATCACAGTCTATCAGAACACATCACTGCATTATACATCTGCCATTGTGTTGTGTGTTCCAGTTTCTAGGGACTGCATATAAAAAGTCTGGAAATGGCACCCAAGAACACTCTCATATTGCATCCACTGCTCTACAACAGGCAACCACAGCACTCCAGAGGTGGTGAAACTACAAACCCCATGATGCATCTGTGTCTGGGAGTCATGCCTGTGGCTGTCCAGAGTCTTGCAATGCATCATGGGACTTTCAGTTCCGCAAATGCTGGATTGCCGAGGTTACCTGCCCCTGCTCTAGAACGCTGACAGGGGAAGTCTGCTTGCAATGGCTAGATACATATTGAGGGGAATTTATCAAATCTGGAGCAGTTGCCCATGGCAACCAATCAGCTTCTCTCTCTCATTTTTTAAACCCTAACTGAACAAACTGAAGAGAGAAGCTGATTGGTTGCACAGCTGCTCCAGTTTTGATAAATTCCCTTCATTCTATAGAAGTACCGCTGTGACTTCTTCAATTAATAATGAAGAACATCTCAAGAACGGACCATGGGACCCAACCTAAGGACAGGGTACCACTGATAGATGAGGGGAGACTGAGAGGAGACTGAGGAGGACAGGGGACCACTGATAGATGAGGGGAGACTGAGAGGAGACTGAGGAGGACAGGGTATCACTGATAGATGAGGGGAGACTGAGAGGAGACTGAGGAGGACAGGGGACCACTGATAGATGAGGGGAGACTGAGGAGGACAGGGTATCACTGATAAATGAGGGGAGACTGAGAGGAGACTGAGGAGGACAGGGTATCACTGATAGATGAGGGGAGACTGAGAGGAGACTGAGGAGGACAGGGGACCACTGATAGATGAGGGGAGACTGAGGAGGACAGGGTATCACTGATAGATGAGGGGAGACTGAGGAGGACAGGGTACCACTGATAGAAGAGGGGAGACTGAGGAGGACAGGGTACCACTGATAGAAGAGGCACAGGGAGGGATGAGGAGGTTGAGAAATACATATAGAGGCCCAGGTTGGAGAAAAGGGGTACAGATAAGGATCCAGGGAGGAGAATAGGGGGGGGAGGATGAGTTGCACAGGAAGAGGGAAGCTCTCCTTCCTTTTGTTATGAGCAGCACTAATAGCGGGATGAGGTCCCCAGTGTCACACACATATGGTCAGTGTACACTTTGCAGTAACTGATACCTCTGAGCTGCTTCATCAGTTGTGTCCCACGAGGAAGTGACCTCCATTTACTAGAGGCTTAGAAAGTCCAGCCTGTAAGTGGATAGAAAACTGTCTTACAAGCGGCCCTCAGAGAATATGAGTTATTGATTCATACTTCGAATGGTCTGGGGTTGTTAGTGGCGTACCCCAACGTTCAGTGCTGGGCCCCTAACTTTTTAACCCTTTATAAATAAGAGAGTTTGGGATTACAAAGTATCATTTCTGTGTTTGCACATGAAATAAGTCCCTACAAGATGACTGCGACATACAAGCCGACCTGGATAGTTCCATTGGGCGACTACATGCAAATCAAGCCTCCAGGTGTGCAGGGCGACCGGTGAACGTCCATTGCGTTAAGGCAGCCCATTTATTTCGCATGGGCTGGTGATGCCCCCAGTGCACAGGAAACCACATCTGACCTCTTTCTGAGGACGCAAAACATGGTCGTTTGTTACTATGCGTTGTGACGTGCTGCGGGGGAAATTGGTTACATTAGTGCCCTTTAAATTGACTGGCATGACAACGCAGTCAGGGCCGGATTTACTCTCTTTGCTGCCCCAAGGTCAGGTTCAATGCGCCCTCCTACCCGCCAAACAACCCCCCCATGGAGAATGGCAGACCTGTGGCCGTATACAAGTGATCTCGGTGACATTGCTGGGATCAGTTGTATAAAACAAGTGGCGGCTTCCCCGCTGTACGTTTAGCTCTGCTTGCCTCCAGGGCTGAATGTAGAAAACAACTACCCACCTGGCACCTGGAACTGCATGTCCCGGGCATCGGGAGATAGGAATTCCACACCCCTGCTGCCCCTCTACTCCCTGCTGCCCCTCCACTCCCTGCTGCCCCAAGGCCGGGCCTTGGTTGGCCTTGTGGGAAATCCGTCCCTGAACGCAGTACTGCATGCAAGAGGACAGGCAAAGCTGAGACCCCAGCCTAATATTAATAGATGTAACGTTTAGACATGTATGACACACGCTAGGGGAAGTAGGTCTTGAGAGAGTCACTGATGGAGAAGGATCTGAGTGTTCTGGTAAATCATAAACTTAATAAAAGCATGCATTGCCAATGTGCAGCTTCTAGAGCCCTGTGACCAACCTGTGGCCCTAGGGCACTTGATGTGTGGCCCTCAGGGCTCCTGCACACACACAGTAGTCTATGTTTTCCTCTAACACGGGCCAGTGAAGGAAATATCGTCTTTAGACTGGGTTCTAGTAGTTAATGGTTTGGTTTATTTCTTCCACGCTATCTTACGCTTTTTCTGTGCTTTCCATCCATTTCCTCTCTTTATGGCTTTTTATCCCCTTTCTTATATTGGGTCTTGTGAGAGGAAGCATTGACTTGTAATGGGGTTGTCCCTGGCAGTGTCATGTGATGTGTCCCTAGCCTATGACTGCCTTCTAAAGCACGTTCCCCAGTATTTCACAAATCCTATGGCAGCAACCCCCAATGGCCCTCTCCAACCCCGCGCATGCACAGTAATGCTTGATCACAAAGGGTGTAAAGGAGCAACAACCGCCGACATCACTCATGAAACCCACACATGTGCAGGGTAGAAGGGAGCAGCAACTGCTGAATTCTCCAACTCCACGCATGTGCGGTATTGCACAGTCACACAGAGTAGAAGGGAGTAGCAACCGCCGACGTCACTCTGCAACCCCGCGCATGTGCAAAACTACACAGAGTAGCAGCAACTGTCATTGTCACTTTCCAACCCCGCGCATGCACGGTAATGCTTGATCACACAGGGTGGAAAGGAGTAGCAACCGCCGACATCACTCTGCAACCCCACGCATGTGTGGTAATGCACAGTCACACAGCGTAGAAGGGAGTAGAAACCACTGATGTCACTCTCCAAACCCACACATGCGCAGTAATGCATAATCACGCTGGGTAGAAGGGAGCAGCAACCGCCTACATCACTCTCCAACCCCACGCATGCGGAGGGGGTGTGATCGCTTTGTATAAATACATAAGTGGTCCTTATAGTGAACACGGTGCACAGTTGTTCATTTTAAGGTCGTTGTAGATTACAAGGGGCACTCTTTTCACCTTGAGGTTTAACCTCCGTATCTGGAAAGGCTTCTTTACAGTAAGAGCTGTGAAAATGTGGAGTATACTTCCTCAGGAGCCAGTGTTAGCCAACTCTGCGGATTGTTAAAAAAAAAAAAAAAACAGATGATGAGTCCCGCCTCCTGCCCCCACAGCCTCCTGGGATATCCGTAACTCAGATCGGCCAGTGGGCGGAGCTGTGTGCATCATTGAAGTGGCTGGCTGTCTAAACCAGAAAGAGGCAGCCAGCCACTGATGACTGAGGAGTAAGATGGCGGCCTGAACAGCGGATTGCAGTGGGACGACGCTGGATTGGCTGGGCAGGTGAGTATGTGAAAATGAAAAGTTCCTCTTTTGTATCTTGGTTGAACTTTATGAACATGCGTCTCTGCCCAACCTACTAAGGGCCAGCGGCGGGATCGTAAGGAGACCACTTACCGGAGTCTATGAAGTCCTTCCATCACTGCTCTCCAATTGTCGGGGGAGATTTGACAAGGTTCCGGCCCAGCGAGAGAGCGAATCCATAGGGGGAAGGTTGCCCAGGGTGACACTGCTGCTGGTGACTTTGCCCCAACTATGCAACCATGACTAGCCTGCAGGAGGACAAGGCACCTAAGGCTGGCCATACACGTGTAGACTTCTCCCTGGGCTTATATGTAAGGATGGAGGTTCCGGGATGGAGGATCTGCACTGCCCAGCCGTGGGTGTCGGCCTGTGAACAGCGACTGCATCTGGTCGACCTACAAATTTTCCACCCATCTCCTTCCATTTCGAAATAGAATTTTGTTCAGCTGGGTGGTGCCAACAGAGCCACCAATGGCTTGTTTTTGGGCTGAAATTCAAGACATAGATGGCCAACTGTGGACTGGTGGCCGCCCTCACATAATCCTCCGTTGTGTTCATGGATCTGGTTCTAATCTATCAGGTCTAATATCCCCAGGGAGGAGGCCGACCTCCACTGACAGCTGGGGTAGAAGGGGACACCGAGTAGGGTTGCCACCTTTTCTTCAAGTGAAACCCGAACACTCAAGCGACGCGCAGACATTTTTTTGGGAGAATGAGTCGCAGCTTATTAATATGTAAATAGCTCCGCCCATTCATATGTAACTATCACAGTTGAGACTATTTTCAGTGGGGGGCCAGTAGCCCCTATCTTAATTTTGGTTGCCCCTGTCTGCCTGACATCTTGTGTCGGGGTTTCAGCTGCCATGAAACCCGAACACAGCATTCAAAACCCGAACTGTCCGGGTGAATCCTGGACAGGTGGCAACCCTAACACCGAGGCTGGTGGGGGGACTGGGATATCGGCTGCACAATGTGAACATTTGGAGACGGAGGAGCTGGGCGGCTCGGAGGAGATGAAGGAGCAGCGTGTCACCTTGTCACCGGCTGTGCCTGACATATCTCTGCCAGCATGCTCTGCTCACACTCTCTGCGTGTCACCTCGCGTGCCTGCCACAGATAAGGCCCCCCTGTGGTCTCGCCCGCGGCGTTCCCCACTCTGCGAAATCATTCATGTCTCCGTTCCTCCCCGAGAACAAACGTCTATCACTCTTTAACTACTGTGGTGCTGTTCCTTCCAAGAAATGAGAGAGGGGAAGCCGAGCCTTGGAGCTCACACCCCAGAGTAACGACACAGAGACTGCAAACCAGGAGTGGGCAACCTCGGCATCCTCCAGCTGTTGTGGAACTACAAGTCCCATGAAGCATTGCAAGACTGACAGCCACAGCCATGACTCCCAGAGGCAGAGACGTGATAGGATTTGTACTTTCAGCACGGCTGCTATCCCCCTGCTGCAAACTAACATGCAAGTCTGGCCCGGTCCGGCTCATTCACTCTACAATGCATGCACTATTGAAATCCAATGAATGAAAGGGGGCGGGGCCAATGACAGTCAAGATGGGGAGGAAAGCGCTAGATGACGCTCTATATGACTTGCTGCCCCTTCTCATTGTGAGAAGCTCTCCCTGAACATCCACATGAATGGCGTTCAGCAACAGAACACATCACTCTATTATACATCTGCCATTGTGTTGTGTGTTCCAGTTTCTTGGGACTGCATATAAAAAGTCTGGAAATGGCACCCGGAACACTCTCATATTCCATCCACTGCTCTACAACCTGCAACCGCAGCACTCCAATTAATAATGAAGAACATCTCAAGAACGGACCATGGGACCCAACCTAAGCAGATCCTTCATCTATACTTTGAAGATACTTGGCTGAATGGTCAGATCTCAACCAATCATATCGCATCCCCCCCCCCC
>NW_017308052.1:75770-76406 GCF_000935625.1 Nanorana parkeri
CTGGTCATGTGACCGGCTTCATTTTTCATTTTTTTAAATCTGATTATCTGATTGGGTTTTCCACCTTCATGTGACAAGATGGCAGAACTCCAGGTGACGGGGAAATGTGTTCACTCCGAAATTATGAAAAGGGGGGGGGAACGGCTGCGTGCATGCTGGGCATTTAACCTTTTCGCTGCCAGAAAAGTTTTTTTGTAAAATTTTAGGCCTGAAGATTACTTAAAGGGTCAGTTCACCTTTTCACAAAATGTGAAAGAAGGAACTTACAGCACCGCACACCCACCCCCCACTTCCAGCGGTCCCCTGGTGTCACCCATGTGATGCCCCCACCAGCCGGTGTAGCCATCTGTACACCCTACACAGCACTTCATAGCCCTGCAGTCTGTAATGATCATAGTGCTCGTGAATGGCAAGAGTCACATGACCATGCAGACCAATGAGTATCACTGCTTACCTCCAGGGTCCTGTTCCCCAGCTCAGAAGTGCTTCTCATTCATCAGCATGGTCATATTTGCAAGCATTATGATCATTACAGACTGTGGGGCTGTGAAGTGGAGTGTACGGACCACTACGCCAGCTGGTGGGGGCATCACACAGGTAGTTACAGTGGGGACCGGGAAAGTTGGGGGGGGGGGG
>NW_017308052.1:76958-79056 GCF_000935625.1 Nanorana parkeri
GGGGATTCATTTGATCACATTTCATGCAAAGGTGAACTTACCTTTTAAAACCCCCTAAATTGATATATTTTCCCCTGTAGAAGAAACACAATATTCACACAACTGTACATCAAACCCAATAGCTGGGAAACGAATGGAGCTTGGATCGTGCTCCATTAGCTGCTTCCACCCAGAGGCAGGAGGAATGACAGCCCTGAACCTGGAAGCATTTAGAGCTCATCACTTCCAGGTTCATTACAGTCAGGGGAGATCCGGGAACAGATGTTCCTTGGGCTCCCTCTACCCCCCCCCTGCTGACATCCAGGGCACCCGGGAAGGGAAGGGGGTTAACAAACAAAGGTTGTGTACAAGCTCCTGCTGCTGATGTATGACATATGGTGGCAGCGAAAGGGTTAAAGGGGAATGGCTGACTATTTTTTCCTTATTCCTCCTTTCCCCATTGGCTGGATTTATTTTTTCCATTGGCTGACCACAGCTCCTATCCAGGGATTGCTAGATGAGCGGTGTCAGGAGATTGGAAGGAATAAAGAGCTTATAACAGTCTCTATACCAGGGGTGAACATGAGGACCTACCTGATCTTTCCAATCAATTTGTATCCAATCAGGGAGGCGGGTGCACTACATGATTGCTTGTAGATCTAAAGGAGAATGTGCAGTCAGGTTATAACATGTGTTTCATGTATATAAACACCTCCACTTTATAAAAAAGTGGAGGTGTTGTGGCTACAAAAGTTTTCATCCGTGTGACCCCACCAGTAACACACTTCCTGTAGTAGGGTGACTACACTTATGCACTGTATCTATAGAGGAACAGTGTTGTCACAAGGACATGACTGCCCCTTTCCTCATCTCCATAACATAGGGAAGAGTAAGGGTTAGTTCTGTAGTCGAAGGAGTGCTGGAAAGTTTAAACAGTGTAAACTGATAACGGTACAGCAAAGGGTGTGTATACAGGAAGTTAGGAGCTTGCTGAATTTCTGGCAGGACCAGCGGGTATTTCTTTTGCACTTATCAAACAGATAGAACAAAACACTTTTAATGGTAATTTTAACAGACCAAAAGGGAACAAATAAGAAAAAGTTAATTGTCAGGGTTTACATACACTTTACCGCAGCCTTCCTCAGCCATTATTACACGGAGCAACCCTGGAAGTTTCTTTCAGGTCTATATCTGCAGCTCACAGGATAGTAGTGTGTATACCGTGTTTCCCCGAAAATAAGACACTGGCTTATATTTTTTTTGCCCCCAAAAAACACACTAGGTCTTATTTTCAGGGGGTGTCTTATTTTTTTTTTAATGTGCAACAAAATGTACAACAATCCAAAGTTATGTGGTATCGCTCTGCCTGTCACAGTAACCGGCGCTATAGAGGAATATCGGATAATGCGACTCTGCTCCCTCCGCCGCTGCAGCCTTGCTTTCTACAGCACCGGCTTCCTTTGCCACCAGGGACTGTGGTACCAGCGGTGCAGCAGTGGGGACATCAGACAGTGGACAGCGTGGTAAAGTACGGTACCATTTACCGGTACACATTACAGTACCGTACCATTACATTAAGCAGTGCCTTCAGGGGGACAGCAGTTGGTGAAGTCTGGAGGGACTCCCCTGTCATCCCCTTAATACAGTATGTCCCTGCAGGCTGATACCATCTCTCCTGCAAGTTCCCCCTCACATGCTACCACCAAACTAGGTCTTATCTTCAGGGTAGGTCTTATATTACAGGAATCTTGAAAAATAATACTAGGTCATACTTTCGGGGTAGGTCTTATTTTTGGGGAAACAGGGTAGTAGGCTGTGATATAAGAAGAAGGAATGTAACATAATGACGGTCCCTTACATTGGGGGTCAGTGTGGAAGAATGCTCCTTACATTGGTGGTCAGTGTGGAAGAATGCTCCTTACATTGGTGGTCAGTGGGAAGAATGCTCCTTACATTGGTGGTCAGTGGGAAGAATGCTCCTTACATTGGTGGTCAGTGGGAAGAATGCTCCTTACATTGATGGTCAATGAGAAGAATGCTCCTTACATTGGTGGTCAGTGGGAAGAATGCTCCTTACATTGGCGGTCAGTGAGAAGAATGCTCCTTACATTGATGGTCA
>NW_017308052.1:79861-95405 GCF_000935625.1 Nanorana parkeri
GAAGAATGCTCCTTACATTGGCGGTCAGTGGGAAGAATGCTCCTTACATTGGCGGTCAGTGGGAAGAATGCTCCTTACATTGGCGGTCAGTGGGAAGAATGCTCTTTACATTGGTGGTCAATGAGAAGAATGCTCCTTACATTGGCGGTCAGTGGGAAGAATGCTCCTTACATTGGTGGTCAGTGGGAAGAATGATCCTTACATTGGAGGTCAGTGGGAAGAATGTCCCTAAAGGTGCCCATACACCTTACGATTATCGGACGATAATCGTATGCGATCGACTTTTCGTCCGATAATCGTATGTGTGCATTGCAGTGTTCGACCGACAATACTGTACAATCGTACGACTTTTGACGGTCAAGCATGTTTGAAAACTTTGCTAGATCGTGCGATTGTCGTAAGGTTGCTGGCGTTTCCGTCAAAAGTCGTACGATGTACACTGCGCTTGCGCTAACAAAAATACGGCAAATCAATTACCGCATTTCGTCCAGGTGCTTTTGGTTAATTACGGCTAAATGATTCTTGCGATCATCGGGGCAGGATGGGGCTGCCGTACGAAAATCGTACGACTATTCGATCATCGGACGAAACGTTTTGTCCGATAATCGTAAGGTGTATGGGCACCTTTACATTGGTGGTCAGTGGGAAGAATGTCCCTTACATTGGCGGTCAGTGGGAAGAATGTCCCTTACATTGGGGGTCAGAATGTCCCTTACATTGGGGGTCAGAATGTCCCTTACATTGGTCGTCAGTGGGAAGAGGAGGAGCACACAGTGAAGGAGCTCTGAGAACCAGCATTCTCAAGCCTGGGCCTTGCCTGCTAGCTTGGCCCAGCAACAATGCCTGATCCTGGGGGTGGCCCTGGGACAGATCCCCCTGATGACACAGGGCCTAGTGAGGAGGAGGTGGAGGACCTGTCGGTGGGTCCGGGCCGTGGTGAGGATATGACTGTGTACAGTCAGAAGATTGTTGAGCGATTGATGGCTATTAGGAAAGCTGAGAAAAAGCTGAAAGCTTTGAAGGCTGATCAGAAGTCACTCCGGGTCAGGTACTGCCAGGCCTGGATCAAGCACAGGTCGCCCATGAGGCCGGAGTTACAGCTGAAGAGTGAGAAGGTGAAGAAACAATCTTTATTGTTGAAGAAACTTAAAAGCCAAAAGTGGAGCTTTTAAAGAAAAGTTTGAAAACGAAAGAAGATTCGCCAGCCAGACATCGGCAGCGCCTGTGGATCGGCAGCCTGACCCTGTACCGTCTGGCTCAGCACCTCTCCCCCCATGTCAGGCTGGGGAATCATCCGCGGCAACCAGCCAGGGGGTTGAGAGTGGTCACGGCACCCTGAGATTTATCCAGCAGATGGAGTCACCCCTGAGGGCAGATAAGTTTGCTTTTTCTGATGATCCGTCAGAAATCCCTGAGGATGGGCAGAGGAGGTACAGGCCAGCAAAGCCAGTGATGGTGGAGAGATCGCAGTACACTGAGCTACCTTCCAGCATGTCTGCCCCACCGGCTGTGGTGGATGGTGTCCCAGCTGAGGAGAGGAAAGAGAAAGAGCTTTCTGCTGGATTGTCTGCCTATGCTGAGACCGGTAGTGCCTCTCAGACTGCTGCAAGCAAGATGGCCACCAGCAGTGGAGTTTTTGCTTCACCTGAGTCTCCATGTGTTCCAGAGCTGATTGATGCTGGAGGGGAGCAGCACAGTGCTGCAGGTGGAGTGGTAGCAGCCATGGATGTCGCCTGTGATTCACCTGGTGCTGTGTCAGAACAGCCTCAACTTTCCACAGCTGAGACCTCAGTCCTGAAGGAGGACATGCCTGCTGGTGCAGCAGTGAGTGTGGACACTGCTGTGAAGATAGCAGAGACTATCAGTGTGCCTGCAAATAATGTGCCTGGTGATAATGTGCCTGTGTTGGTGGTGGGTGGTGGTGAGGGGGTAAATGTTGCTGACATTTCTCCCCCTGCTCAGCAGAGAACGGATTCATCGTCCAATCTCGTATCTGTGCAATCAGGATCTGCTAAAATTGTGTCAGGTGTTTCCTCTGCAGGAAGGAATGAGGGGAGCTATGCTTCTGCTTTGGGGAGTCGTACTAAGGAGGGTGGAGGGAATGTTGGCAATTCGGTGAGGTTTGGTGGAGGGCTGGTTGGTGGGTACAGGAGGAGGAATGTGGTGCAGTTGAGGTGGGAGGGGGAGGGAGCCCCACTAGTAAGGGGGAAGGTGGCTGAGCTGATTTTAGAGATGGGGTTTAAAGCCTCCGATATTTTTGCTTTGATTTGTCCAGTGGGGAGCTACGAATACGATTTGTCGTTTATGAAGCCAGAAGGTCTGGATATTTTCTGGGAGAGGTATAGGAGGTGCAGGGGCCTCCAGCAGTGGAGAGGTATAGGAGGTACAGGGGCCTCCAGCAGTGGAGAGGTTTGGTGCCGAAGGTGGTTTCAAGGCAACCATTGATAAAGTCAGTAACCATCCTGGTTCGCAATGAATCCATACCAGAGGCTGATGTGGTTGTATGGCTGCGCCGATATGGCGAGGTCCTCACCCCACTGTGGAAGGTGCTGGATGAGCACGGGATATGGACAGGGGCCTGGACGGTGTCGCTGCAATTGAGGGTGCTGAGCAATGTAGTGCAGCACCTGCCCTGCTCAGCCTTTCTGGGGAGGGATAGGCTGACCATTTTCTATCAGGGTCAGCCTAAGGTGTGCAACAAATGTGGCGATAAAGGTCATTTTGCATCAGGGAATGCACCCACATCCGGTGCAATTTGTGCCAGCAGCTGGGCCATTCGTACAGTCAGTGCCCACTGGCACTCCATAACTTGCCAGGACTGGAGGCCGAGCTGCAGAGGCTGGATGAGGAGGATGAGGCAGCTGATGCTAGGGAGGAAAGTTGTGTTGCCCCTTCTGTGTCCGTTACATCTGTTGTGTCAGAGTCTGTCTCCCCTAGTAATGTGGTCCCTGAGTCTGTCCCCCCTTTGTTGGTTCCTAGAACTCCTGTGCGTAGATCCTCCAGACTGGCGGAAGCTGCTGGGGGGGCAGGTTTGGCGGATCTTCCCTCTCTGCCTGCACCACCTCTGGTACCTGTCCCTAAACAGCACAAATGTGGTCAGGAGAGTACGGAGGTGCTGGATGGGGAGGGGGGGTTGGAGGAGAGGTGCCCGTGCCCCATGTCTCACCTCCTGTTGGGGTTTCTGTTGATGGTGGGTGGGAGGGGGTTAAGAGGAAGAAAAAGAAGAAGAGGATAAGAGCAGTCCTCTCTTCCTCAGAGTCAGACCCAGGAGGGGTTCCTCTTGAAAATATGTTTTCAGTTTTGTCAGAGGATGAGATGGTGTCTGATATTTCCATCTCATCATCTATGGATGAGGGAGAGTCGCGCAGTCTTAAGAGAGTTGTTTCGGGTGATGAGAGTGTGGTTGAGGTTAAGAAACGTCTACCCCAATCATCCTGATGGCAGTTCCCGCTCCGTTAAAGGTGGCGACCATTAATGTCGCCAGCATTAGATCTGCAAGAGCTCGTGATTCGGCCTTATTTTTGCTCAGCGAGTTTGATGCTGAGATTTTATTTTTGCAAGAGACCTGGCTCAATACTTTGAGCGATGTCTATCTAGCAAAAAGGGAGTGGAGATGCGGTCCCTCCTTTTGGTCTCTTGCGGCTGAGCCCTACAGTGGAGTCGCGGTGCTTTTTAAGACCAATATGGTAACGTGCCGGCGGGTAATTGAGGTGGAAATGGGCAGATGCATGGTCCTAGGCGTCTCTGTTAGGGGGCAGGACCTGCGCCTGATTAACATCTATGGGCCGCAGTCAAAATGGGACAGGAAATGCCTCCTCACAAAGATCAAGCCCTTCCTTTTTACGTCCCGGCAGGTTGTCTTTGGAGGTGATTTTAACACCATCATTAGGCATGAAGACAGGAGGGGCTCCATAGACAGCAGGGTTACGATAGCGTTTTGTTTAGAGATATGGTTAGACAAGCAGGGGCCTGGTAGATGTGCATATTAAGCACTGCCCTGGCAGCACGGGGTTCACATTTCAGAGAGGGAGTAGTCAGAGTAGGATAGATAGGTTTTTTTTACAGGAGAACTCTGCTTTCTCGGCTCCTGAGCTGAAGGTGGTGGAGTGCTCTGATCACTGTATGTTGTCTGTGACTCTGAATACCTCGAGGTGTAGGATTTATCTCCCCCTCAGTGATGTATCTCTATGTAGGAGATTTCTGGAGATCGTTGGGTCATATTATGCATCATTTGCATATCAAGTCATAATTTGGTTTGACAGCAGATTTTGCTACATTTACTTTTGTGTATATATATATATAATTATTTATTTATGTTTATTCTGCATATGGATTTTATGTTTATTGATTGCTAGTCTTTTAATAAACAAAAATTGGGAAGAATGTCCCTTACATTGGTGGTCAGTGGGAAGAATGTCCCTTACATTGGTGGTCAGTGGGAAGAATGTCCCTTACATTGGTGGTCAGTGGGAAGAATGTCCCTTACATTGGGGGTCAGTGGGAAGAATGTCCCTTACATTGGGGGTCAGTGGGAAGAATGTCCCTTACATTGGGGGTCAGTGGGAAGAATGTCCCTTACATTGGGGGTCAGTGGGGAAGAATGCTACTAGTGGTTGATTTTGTGAGAGGTCGATATCCCTAATTTCTCAAGGAACCCCTCTCTCCCCCTCTGGAGGAACCCTGGCTGGGAAAGCTGCTTTGAGGAGTCTTCTGTAGTCAGTCTACACAGACAGCGACACATCAATGTATATTTATTGAAATGGAGACATTCCGGGCGCTGCATCAAACAACAGAGAGCGTTCTCATAGCAGCGCGCGGTGTCTCCCTTCCCAGAATACTGGTTTCTCGCATTCTCTACCATCATTGTACCAATGGCTCTAGAACCGTCATCTTACACTACAAATGTTCCCCTATTGGATGTAGAATGTCACTTGTCAGTTTTTGTTTCCCTTGCTTCCATCCTGTAAGACTTAAATGCCCATAAAGAGACACTGTAGTGCGGTCAGCTCCCTTTTGTTTGGTGCTTTCCCAAGTTTTTAAGTCAAGAGCACCTGTCTGTCTTTACCCACAAGGCGCCTGCTCTGCTAGTTGGAAGTCTTTTAATATGAATCTGGCTGGTTCCTCCTTAATTTAGAGGCTGACACTCCTGTGATGGGCGAACATCCCCTTGCTTCCTCTGTCGCCACCTCTCTCCCGGCCTCCGCTGCTCTCTCCTTCCTCGCTCTCCATATCTCTTCCGTCCAGACTGGTGACGTCGCTCAGGCCCCGCAGGTGCTCCACCGAGTCGCTTTTTTGCAAGTCGGAAGCGATGGTCTGCAGGCTGAGGAGGGAAACCGTGTCGGAGGGCGGGCCCGTCTCGCCGTCTGTCAGAGGGGCGGGGGCTTCGGCCCCAAGTGGTGGGGCCCTGAGTGTTAGAAGGGGGCCTTTAGTGCGCCGGGCGTGGATCTCCTCGCTGATTTGCTCCAAATTGCGGAGCGCCTCCGAGTATCGCAGCTTGGCCTGAGACACCGAGACCTCCAGAGCCGTGACACGGGCCTTGTGTTCCTGTAAAAGGACGAAGCAAGTTATAAAGTTATACGTGTTCAAAATCTGCTGCGAACCTGTCAAGAAACATTGAGGCTGCCGATTCTGGCCTCTTCATTTACAAATGCTGATTTCCTGGCTGTCAGGCTTACCTGGCTCACTACCGTGTTTCCCGGAAAATAAGACCTAGTTCAGGGTAGGTCTTATATTACAGACATCTCTGAAGATAGCGTTAGGTCTTACCTTCGGGGTAGCTGCACATGTAACTAGATTTTACATGTGAAGACCGGCCGCAGATCCCTCCCGCCCCCTCGCCTACTACTGAGTCACTTCTGGGAGGGAACAGAGGGAGCTGAGCTACTGAGTCACTGATGGGAGGGGACAGGGGGAGCTGAGCTACTGCTGGGAGAGAACAGAGGGAGCTGAGCTACTGAGTCACTGATGGGAGGGGACAGGGGGAGCTGAGCTACTGCTGGGAGAGAACAGAGGGAGCTGAGCTACTGAGTCACTGATGGGAGGGGACAGGGGGAGCTGAGCTACTGCTGGGAGAGAACAGAGGGAGCTGAGCTACTGAGTCACTGATGGGAGGGGACAGGGGGAGCTGAGCTACTGCTGGGAGAGAACAGAGGGAGCTGAGCTACTGAGTCACTGATGGGAGGGGACAGGGGGAGCTGAGCTACTGCTGGGAGAGAACAGAGGGAGCTGAGCTACTGAGTCACTGATGGGAGGGGACAGGGGGAGCTGAGCTACTGCTGGGAGAGAACAGAGGGAGCTGAGCTACTGAGTCACTGATGGGAGGGGACAGGGGGAGCTGAGCTACTGCTGGGAGAGAACAGAGGGAGCTGAGCTACTGAGTCACTGATGGGAGGGGACAGGGGGAGCTGAGCTACTGCTGGGAGAGAACAGAGGGAGCTGAGCTACTGAGTCACTGATGGGAGGGGACAGGGGGAGCTGAGCTACTGCTGGGAGAGAACAGAGGGAGCTGAGCTACTGAGTCACTGATGGGAGGGGACAGGGGGAGCTGAGCTACTGCTGGGAGAGAACAGAGGGAGCTGAGCTACTGAGTCACTGATGGGAGGGGACAGGGGGAGCTGAGCTACTGCTGGGAGAGAACAGAGGGAGCTGAGCTACTGAGTCACTGATGGGAGGGGACAGGGGGAGCTGAGCTACTGCTGGGAGAGAACAGAGGGAGCTGAGCTACTGAGTCACTGATGGGAGGGGACAGGGGGAGCTGAGCTACTGCTGGGAGAGAACAGAGGGAGCTGAGCTACTGAGTCACTGATGGGAGGGGACAGGGGGAGCTGAGCTACTGCTGGGAGAGAACAGAGGGAGCTGAGCTACTGAGTCACTGATGGGAGGGGACAGGGGGAGCTGAGCTACTGCTGGGAGAGAACAGAGGGAGCTGAGCTACTGAGTCACTGATGGGAGGGGACAGGGGGAGCTGAGCTACTGCTGGGAGAGAACAGAGGGAGCTGAGCTACTGAGTCACTGATGGGAGGGGACAGGGGGAGCTGAGCTACTGCTGGGAGAGAACAGAGGGAGCTGAGCTACTGAGTCACTGATGGGAGGGGACAGGGGGAGCTGAGCTACTGCTGGGAGAGAACAGAGGGAGCTGAGCTACTGAGTCACTGATGGGAGGGGACAGGGGGAGCTGAGCTACTGCTGGGAGAGAACAGAGGGAGCTGAGCTACTGAGTCACTGATGGGAGGGGACAGGGGGAGCTGAGCTACTGCTGGGAGAGAACAGAGGGAGCTGAGCTACTGAGTCACTGATGGGAGGGGACAGGGGGAGCTGAGCTACTGCTGGGAGAGAACAGAGGGAGCTGAGCTACTGAGTCACTGATGGGAGGGGACAGGGGGAGCTGAGCTACTGCTGGGAGAGAACAGAGGGAGCTGAGCTACTGAGTCACTGATGGGAGGGGACAGGGGGAGCTGAGCTACTGCTGGGAGAGAACAGAGGGAGCTGAGCTACTGAGTCACTGATGGGAGGGGACAGGGGGAGCTGAGCTACTGCTGGGAGAGAACAGAGGGAGCTGAGCTACTGAGTCACTGATGGGAGGGGACAGGGGGAGCTGAGCTACTGCTGGGAGAGAACAGAGGGAGCTGAGCTACTGAGTCACTGATGGGAGGGGACAGGGGGAGCTGAGCTACTGCTGGGAGAGAACAGAGGGAGCTGAGCTACTGAGTCACTGATGGGAGGGGACAGGGGGAGCTGAGCTACTGCTGGGAGAGAACAGAGGGAGCTGAGCTACTGAGTCACTTCTGGGAGGGAACAGGGGGAGCTGAGCTACTGAGTCACTGATGGGAGGGGACAGGGGGAGCTGAGCTACTGAGTCACTTCTGGGAGGGAACAGGGGAAGCTGAGCTACTGCTGGGAGAGAACAGAGGGAGCTGAGCTACTGAGTCACTGATGGGAGGGAACAGGGGGAGCTGAGCTACTGCTGGGAGAGAACAGAGGGAAATGGGAGGAAACAGGGGGAGCTGAGCTACTGAGTCACTGATGGGAGGAAACAGGGGGAGCTGAGCTACTGAGTCAATGCTGGGAGGGAGAGCTGAGCTGCTGTGCCACTGCTGGGAGGGAACAGGGGGATCCAAGCTGCTTAGTCACTGCTGGGATAACAGTTGTACTGCTGAGTCACTGCTGGGGGACGAGGACAACGGGGCAGCTGAGCTGCTGTGTCACAGCAGGGGGTAGGGGGTGTGCTGCTTAGTCACAATTAGGAGGGAGAGCTGAGCTGCTGTGCCACTGCTGGGAGGGGCAGCAGGGAGATCTAAGCTGTCGAGTCATTGCAGGGAGAGGGTAGCTAAGCTCATGAAAAGGTGGGAACAGGGGGAGCTGAGCTGCTGAGTCATTGCACGGAAGGGGGACAGGAAGAGCTAAATTGTTGGGTCACAGCTGGCAGGGTGGAGCTGAGCTGCTAAGTGACTGCTGGGAGGGGGGGGGAGCAGGGGGAGCTGAGCTGCTAAGTGACTGCTGGGAGGGGAATTCAGCAGAAGCTGAGCTGCTGAGTCCCTAACGGGAGGATGAAGGGGAGTAGGGGGGCTGTGCTAGTGACTGGCTGCTGGGGTTGGGGGGCTAAGATGTGGAAAAAGAGACTTGAATGACTTCATAGATTCTTCTGTGGACTTTGTGGATGAATTGCTGCACAGTGCCTGTAGTTAAAGAGCTCAGTGAGGATTTATTTTAACGCTCACAATAAAGGGGTTTTAGCACATTTATGAGAGCTGGGTTAGCACCAGTAGTAATCGGAGATGACCTAATATAGTATTAAATTGATCAGCAGATTTACTGAGCTATTGGTTTGGAAATATGAACTACTAGCTATATGAAAGAGGGCCCCTGGTATTAATTTTAAGCCATTTAAAATGATATAAATAGAAGACTTGACTGTAACCTTTGAGATACACAGACTCGCCTTAGGATTTTGCACATAGGATTAGGGCTGCAACAACCAATCGACATAATCGATTATTGAAAAAATTGTCAACTTTTTCAATAATCGATTAATCGGCTTCCGATCAGTTAGCCCTGTTCACGGCTCCACACACGCTCTTCACGCCGCACCTCCTCCCCGCCTCACACTCACCGCCCGCCCACATCCACGATTGGCACAGGGACGCGGGGAGATGTAGTAAGGAGGAGCAGGTGTGGGGGGATGACAGCCGCCGATAGACAGGTCTGATCTCAGAAGCAAGTTGCTGGAAGACTGGTCAGGTAAGCCTGCACTTTCCCACACATGGCGCTCTATAATGTATTGCTGGGATTTGTATTCCTCTATAGCTGATGGTACATTGTGCTCTATATTATACATAGGAATACAAATCCCAGCAATACATTATACACTGCATGTATAATGTATTGCTGGGATTTGTTGTATTCCTATATAGCTGGTGATATTCTGCACTGCGCTATATAGAGGACTACAAATCCCAGCAATAATACAGCGCAATGCAGAATACCACCAGCTATAATGTACTATTGCTGGGATTTGTTGTAGTCCTCTATAGCTGGTGGTATTCTGCATTGCGCTGTATAATGTACTATTGCTGGGTTTTGTATTCCTCTATAGTCGGTGCATTCTGCATTGATTGCTGTATAATTTTACACTTTCCTTTTCACTATATTGCACAACACACTATTTTTTTCCACCGCTCCAAGCTTGCTCCTGTGATGGACTACAATCTCAATACAAACTAGTAGTCCATCACTGGAGCCATTTTTTTTTATTGTTTATCCGATTAATCGAACTTAATAATCGGCTAACTAATCGATTTTGAAAATAATCGTTAGCTGCAGCTCTACATAGGATAATATGATTATTGGGACGCCGTTTTTTTTCTTCTTTTTAGCTTCTCTGGGGTTCGGGAGTTTTGGAATTAATATAAGTGTACACAGAGTACAGTATTCATTTAAATGCATATTTATCACTGAGACCAGACCAGCGGCATCTGATCCTTGTCACACAGCAGAGAGTAAGGTTACCTCTAGAACGGTATTGAACTGCGCCTTCAGTTCGAAGTAGGGGCGGCTTTTGATGATGACGCGTTTCAGGCTCTTCTGCAAGGTCTGCACTCTGGCTTCAGCTGCATGGCACAGCCGGGTCACCCGCTGGTGCTCAAACTCGCTGCGCAGTCGTTCCTCCTCCGCCTCGTTCACCTGTTACCAGGATAGAGAAACCAGAAGTCGTTTATATAAAAAAAAATCCCAGCCACCGTTTCTAATGCCAGAAATGTTCAGACCCCCAAAATCACCATTAACCCCTTCGTGACTGACGACGTACAGTGTACGTCGCCAGCATCGGGGCTGTTTAAACAGACTCCCGGCGACTTTTGCCGCCGGGACTCTGTTTAAACTTGTAGAGCCGACTGTCGGCTTTACAGTGACAGTCTCATTGTCACAGGTCGGCTAGAACTATGAGGTGAGTGAAAAGCACCCCCCTCATAGTTCTCCTTTAACAGTCTAATTTCAGTTTCTGAGGGAGAGTCTGCATTTCAGCTGATCTTTCCAACTCCTTCTGGCTCCTGGATGCAGATCTTTTCCATGTTCCGGATTTAGTTCTAATGTGCTGACACTCTGGAAAGAACTGACCACAAATCTAATGCAATGTCTGTCTGGCTGAATATCGATCTCTGTGCTTTTGCCACCTCAGTACCGGAGCAATGTTTTCTTTTCTCACACACGTTAAGATCTGAATTTTTGAAAATGACTTTAAACCTCCAAACAATTCTATATTTTCTGACAGCAGAGGCCCTGTAGGATAAGAAATGATAGCCGATTTTTCTTTATGTCACACAATATTTGCGCAAAGATTTATCAAATGATTATTTTTTGCACACAGAAACGCAATATAATACTTTTTTTTTTGTGTAAAAATCAGGGCTGCACCGATACCGATACTAGTATCGGTGCCGAGTATTTGGGCGGGTACTCGGCCAAATGCTCCGATGCCTAGCCTGATACTTGAGCTTCCGGTATCAGGAAACCGGGCAGCGAGTCATTACACACTGCCCGGCTTCCCGATTGGCTGGGAAGCAGTCACCATGCTCCCTCGTGACGAGGGAGCACGGAGCCGGCCAATCAGGAAGCTGGGCAGCATGTCATTACACATCCCCCGGCTTCCCGATTTGCCAGAAAGCTGGCTTCATGCTCCCTTGTCACCTGGTGACGAGGGAGCATGGAGCCGGCTTCCCGGCCAATCAGGAAGCCGGGCGCCGTGTAATGACGTGTTGCCAGGCTTCCTGAATGGCCAGCTTCTTGACTAATCAGGAAGCCGGGCAACGTGTCATTACACAGGGGAGTATGGAGACGGCTTTCCGGCTCATCAGGAAGCCGGGTGGCGAGTCATTACACGCCGCCTGGCTTCCTAATTGGCACTTCCGCTATCGGTATTCAGCATCGGCAAGTATCAGAAAAAAAATTGGTACTCGTCGTTTCGATACCAAAAGACCGATATTGGTGCATCCCTAGTAAAAAAATAAACGATGGGCTCACAAGTAAATAGATACCAAACATGTCAAGAGTTAAAACTGTGCATGCCCTGTGCAATGGGTGAAAAACTATGGTACCCAAAAATGTCCATATGCGACGCTTTAAAAGCCGTTTCATCAGTTTAGGGTTAACAGCGAATTATGGCCCTGGTATTATTGTTCTCATTCCGACGTTCCTGGTGATACCGCACATCTGTGGTAAAAGCATCATTTAGGTCATGTGTGTATTCGCATGCAGATGGCAGGGTTGGTTTTATAAATTTTTTTCACTTAAAAGAGAACCATGAGGTGAGTGATTTTCGGGAAGTGTGCGAACACATACCATCGCTCGCTCACTTCTCAATTATGACCCTGCAGAGAACCATGACAGTCGCTCACGGCTCCCTGCAGGGATTCCCCCCTCCGATCCCCCAGCGCTGACTGGAGGAACGGACGGGGGAGGGGGCAGGTACAGCTGGCTCTGCCTCTAGATAGGCAGAGCCAGCTGTCACTCACGCAGCTGGGTGGATCTCAACAGTAATGTTGGGATCCGTCCCGGCTGTGGCGGTCTCAGTATACCGCGAGCTGTAGCTTGCTGTATACTGAGCTTTGGGTCACGGGAGGATGTTAGTTTATGTCCTCCCATGACCCTGAGGAGAACTATGGGGGGAAAACACTTCTCATAGTTCTCCTTTAACTTTACTGCAATCATAAAGGGGCTAACAAATGCTAATACCTCCTCGGTGCCATGTTCCGGGTACAGGGTCTGCGGCTATCTTGACTGATGCCAGCGCAGGATAACAAAACTGCCACACATGCGCATGGGAGGTAATTCATCCCAGCTCTGAGGCATGGTGAGAATGTACACTGAGCTTCACATGTGCAGTTCAGTATACATTCTAAAAGAAGATTGCAAACAGGCAGGTAAGTTACTGCAGAAGAGACATAACACGTCACCTCTGCAATAAAGAGAGCCTGCCTGCTGGCAAGTGTTTAATGTTTAACTTTAATTCCGCTTTCACTTCACAGTTGCTGATGGTGTAATATAATGGGGAGGAACGCTTTAATGGCAGCCACTTAACTGACAGAAAGTGCTGCATCATCAGGTAATATCACGGTGAATCCTCTTTAAACATAACATGGAAGAATTGCGTTTCAGTGATTGCAAACATATGAGCTGATCAGAGCTCCTGAGCTACATGCTGGACTGTGGATGTCACTTATAGCGGGCAGTTCCCCACACTAAATCACAGCTTGGACCCACAACAGCCACTAAGACCGGGTGCGGTTTCTAAAACATCACTGGGGCAAATGACCGCTATCCCAGACCTCTTTCCACATGGCACCAGGGACCTAGGTGGTAGCACGAGGAAGCAAGCTCCGAGGGTGTATTTTCCCTATTACCCTGGCACTGCCCGCCCTCTCTTACTTTGCAGGTAGCATGGTTCAGCATTTCTTGCCACGTTGGGTCCAGTCTGTTCTTGTCAGCGGTGACACCTTGCTCAGCCACGAACACCATTTCCCGGGCAGCAGCGTGCATGCTGACCGCCCTCTCGTACCGCAGAGCTGCGCTGTGAGTGTCCTGCTGAGCCTGGCAGGTAAAACAAAATCAGACCTTCATACATACATACATACATACATACATACTGTAAATGCCCCCGTCATATTCTAATAGTACAACTACACCCTTGTTCACACCAAATGCAGACCAGATCCGGTCAGGTTTCTGCACACGCAGTGCAGTGGGTTGTGCCGCGTTTTAGACGCGCTTTGGATGCGTTTAGGGCCGGTTTTGGTAAAAAAAAGTTTAACATGGGCTTTCAGGCACTTGCATGTGTTTTTGATGCGTTCCAGACCAGATCCAGAGCAGGTAAAATAGGGCTTGCCGCAGTTTTTTCATCCGGTCTGGATCCGCACGCTGCGATGTGAACTGGAGGTCAAAATACCATAGGAATACATTGGACGCAGTTTTGATCCGGTCTGCACCTGCTCTGGATCTGCTCCGCGCTTGGTGTGAACAAGGCCTTACACCTGAGAAAAGCAAAAGTAATGCAATATGAAGCACATAGTCCTCAGACATAAACCTCATCTGAAGAAGACCTCCGAATTCACTAAGTATCTTCAGCTTTCCAATCTGGTGCTTTGCAAGTCGGCACAAACATAAAAAAATGGCCGACAGATTTACATGCACCAATTTTCCCCAAACCTGCTGTGAGCTACACAGAGCAGGAATAGCAGTGACAGACCTGGTCTTGTTATTCAAAAGGGCATTTTGCTCTGTGCACACACACTATATTGCCAAAAATATTGGGACGCCGGCCTTTACACGCACATGAACTTTAATGGCATCCCTGTCTTAGTCCGTAGGGTTCAGTATTGGGTTGGCTCCGCCCTTTGCCGCTATAACAACTTCAACTCTTCTGGGAAGGCGTCCACAAGGTTTAGGAGTGTGTCTATGGGAATGTTGGACCATTTGTGAGGTCAGGTACTGATGTTGGAGGAGAAGGCCGGGCTCGCAGTCTCCGCTCAAATTCATCCCAAAGGTGTTCTATCGGGTTGAGGTCAGGACTCTGTGCAGGCCAGTCAGGTTCCTCCACCCCAAACTCCCCCATCCATGTCTTTATGGACCTTGCTTTGTGCACTGGTGCACAGTCATGTTGGAACAGGAAGGGGCCGTCCCCAAACTCCTCCCACAAAATGTCTTGGTGTGCTGATGCCTTAAGAGTTCCCTTCACTGGAACTACGGGGCCAAGCCCAACCCCTAAAACACAACCCCCTCCCCATAATCCCCCCTCCACCAAACTTTACACTTGCCACAATGCAGTCAGGCAAGTACCGTTCTCCCGGCAACCGCCAAACCCAGACACGTCCATGGGATTGCCAGACAGAGAAGCGTGATTGGTCACTCCAGAGAACACGCCTCCTCTTCTCTAGAGTCCAGTGGCGGTGTGCTTTACACCACGGCATCCCATGCTTTGCATTGCACTTGGTGATGTGCGGCTTGGATGCAGCTGCTCGGCCATGGAAACCCATTCCATGAAGCTCTCTACGCGCTGTTGTTGTGCCAATCTGAAGGCCACATGAAGTTTGGAGGTCTGTAGCTATTGGCTCTGCAGACAGTTGGCGACTTCGGCGCACTGTGCGCTTCAGCATGCTCTGACCCCGCTCTGTCATGTTATGTGGCCTACCACTTCCTGGATGAGTTGCTGTTGTTCCCAGTTGCTTCCACTTTGTTATAATACCAGTAACAGGTGACCGCGGAATATTTAGTAGCCAGGAAATTTCACGAATGGACTTATTGCACAGGTGACAACCTATCACGATACCACGCTTGTAGTCACTGAGCTCCTGAGAGCGACCCGTTCTCTCACCAATGTCTGTAGAAGCGTCTGCATGCCGAGGTGCTTCATCCTATAAACCTGGGGCCATGGAGGTGATTGGAACACCTGAATCCAACGATTTGGAGGGGTGTCCCAATACTTTTGGCAATATAGTGTAGGAGCTCCTTGTGTGTACTGGATATGCACCTTTCCATCGCTGGTTATAAACTGATTTGAATGGCTGCCAGTGCTTGGTTTGCTGCATGTGGCGCAGACGCACACTGAGGGTCTTCCGCTGCCTTGAGCAAGTGTGCTGTGCGCCACATCAATTGTTATTTTTGGCCATGTGATTGTGATTTTTCAGCTCTTATTGCAGAGAATAATGATGATGAAATGATGATCCGTACAGCCGACACAGAACAGCAGACATATAATACCTCCTTGGCCAGTCTCCTCGCTTCGTAGTACGGTCTGGCTTTTTCAATGCAGGCTCCGAGCTGAGTGGCCAGAGAATTCAGACGTCTGGCGGACTCGGTGAGGATTCGGCGGTAGGCGGTGCGGGCATCCTGCAGGGGGCGGTATAATACATGTGAGTATACCTGGCTGGAGCACCCGGACAGACTTACAGAGAAGTGACCCAACACTCACATCCAACTGCAGCTCAAGCTGGTTGATCTCCTCGCTGGCCTGGTTCAGTCGCTCCAATTCTTCCTGGGGGGGGGGGGGGGAGGGGGG
>NW_017308052.1:95796-106483 GCF_000935625.1 Nanorana parkeri
CGGTGGGGGGTGCCCAATTTCCCCGCGGGGGGGGGGAGAGAGAGAGAGAGAGAGAGAGAGAGAGAGAGAGAGAGAGATCACAATGGCAAAAGTCACAATGCAAGAAAGACAGCGACACAGAGAAGAGGACAGAGGTGAAAAAAGGCCAAAATGTGGATCTCTGCTGCAGGTAAGTGACTCCAGCCTGTGAGTGGAGAATGGGAGGAGAAGCAGACTGGTGAGCTCATCTCTTTGTCAGTCTGATTTCTCCTCCTATCAGCGTGGCCCTTGTTACATAGTTACATAGTATTTGAGGTTGAAAAAAGACATTAGTCCATCAAGTCCAACCTATTAGGATCTCATTCTTAGAAGTACCTGTACCCCTGTATATTACAGCCTGGCACTGCAAGCTACCTTTCAGTTTGTGGTCTACAATGACCCCCAAATCCATTTCTGACTTCCCCAGCGGCACCCCCATAATTGTATAACCCATTTGTTTATTTTTAATTCAAAAGTGCATTAGTTTGCATTTATCGACATTAAACCTCATCTGCCACATTAATGCCCACTCCCCTATTTTATCCAGGTCCTCCTGTAATGTTATAGTGTCTAAGTCCGTGTCTATTACCCTCCCTATTTTGGTGTCATCCGCAAACACGGAAATATCGCTGTTAACACCCTCCCCGATGTCATTAATAAATAAGTTGAACAATATGGGACCCAGCACAGAACCCTGAGGCACACCGCTCATTACACTAGCCCAGTCTGAAAAGGTGCCATTTACAACAATGCCGTCCCCTCCGTCTTATATTTTATAAATGTCGCTCTCTTGTCCTTGACGTGTTGTTTTACAGTTTTATTAAACCATATTGGTTTAGTCTTTGATCTTTTATTTTTGCTCCCTAAAAGGTATACACTTTGAAGTAGCAGTATGTACTGTGTTTTTAAAACAATCCCACAATTAGCACAACAGCACTGCAGCAAAACTGACTGGTTCCTTGAGCTGCTTCTCCCTCTCACAGGCTGAGCTCTGCTGTACAGGGACTGCAAAAAAACACGATATCAAGTCAAATTCAGGTTCCTATATGGCTTGTATTAAAAAAAAAAAAGCCAATGATGTAATAATCATTCCAAAGCTGCATTCACTTGGTTTTTTTTTAATACATCTATCTGGAGTTCAGCTTTGGGAGCAAGAGAACTGGAGCTGCTTGCACCAGCTCCCTCTGCCTGCCGCCACCCTCGCTTAGCTGAGAAGGAAGAGGGCGGCTGTTAACCCCACGCTTGTCGGGGATGACAGCCAATCATATAGGCAGGGAAATGAGCTTTCAATGTCTATAAGCATGCTCTGCCCATGTAGTGTGCTCATTACATGGGCAGAGAGAAGCTTGTGCTGTCTGCCAGGTTACTATCTGACAGTTCACACCAAGTCCAATATGGTGGGTAAAAAAGTAGCCCCCCCCCAGAAGGAAGGACAGTGTCAGCACCAATTCAGAGATGATTGGAGGATCTACAGCCGAGTGATACACAAATAAGATACATTGTTGTTCATAGTGAAGGTCCTTGAATGTATTCATTTAACAGGAAGCAATAAGAAATTGCTCAACAAGTACTATCCAGCTGAACTCCCCGAGTAGAAACATACCTGTATGCGGGGATCCAGCTCTTCCTCTATCTCCCCGTTGTCCTTCTTTCCATCTGCAGCCAGCTTCTTCATCTCAGTGCCACCGTCTCCCACTAGTTCAGGGTGGCTGGTTGGGTTGTCCTCGGCTCCTAGAGTCGGAAGCCTCTCCTCACACGGGGGCCCCTCCATGATGGGACACAGCTCAAACGTGCATGGCGTCTTCAGCACTGCGGAACACGGAAAACAAAAATACATTGATTTGAAATGCAAAGAAGGACGAGGGGTATAGACAAGTCCTACGGGGAAGCTGAGCACAGAACTCCGCACAGAATTATTCATTTTTCATTGCAGCCGATCACATATAAATGTAAAGGGAACTTTGTATATTAAAGAAGAACTTCACCCGCTTGTTGTGTTTTTTTTAAAATCCCCTCTTACCACAGGTCGCCTCGAACTATGAGGATGAGTGTAAATCACTCCCCTCATAGTTCTCCTTTACGCCTGAGTTTAGCGTCTGCTTGGTTACACCTTAACGGCACACATGCCGGCAGACATCTTTGCTCATGATGTGTTGCATGCATGCTGTGCTTCGTAGTGCTGTGCAGTCATCGTGCCTTTCTGAATAGACTTTTAGACTTGATATGAAAAGCAATGAACAACCCCCCCACACCCCCTCCTCTATATACATCATCTACTTACCCTCTTACCTTCATATGAGACTTTCCACATATAATATGTACAACATTTCACACTCTCTGCTGTACAACCGGCTCAATGCGCTCTCACAGACATCGCACTACAAACCACTATGACCCCCAACGGGTCCATAGATGTCCTGAGCGCACGCCTCCCGCGATATCCCATCACCCAACCTGGTGCTCGGCGGGAAACCGTCCGACACTCTCAGATCATGGGAGAAATCTTCCAGGGAAGGTGCGAGTGGTCATGTAAGCGGCAAGAGATCCAGCGCAGCAAAACCGCTTACATCAGCCGGATTATCATCAGCCCGGCGGGCTGACACTGCCACGAGTCTAATTAATGGTCTGAGGATACCGCTGAAGTTTAATCTCCCCCTTCAGCAGCATTCCGTTTCATATCTTACATAGCTCCCAGCGATGTCATCACTAGATCTCTGTGCACTTCTATACAATGCAGGCGGATCATGGCTGGTGGGAGGGGCCGGCAGGGTGCTGTACATAGCTTCCTGAAAAGATCACACAGTACTGCTTTCAAGAGCCCTGATGCGAGCAGGTCGGCTGGCTCTTGGGAGGAGTTATGCAAATATCAAAATGGGAGGATGTCAGTCTGGAGGAGTGGGTGTTACCAGGTAAGCTGCATTTGCATACAGGCCACACTACGTAACGCTGGGATGCCGTGACTGAAAGAGTGGATATCCATATCATGGATTCTGGATCTTGGATTAGGGATTCTGGATCTTGAATTAGGGATTCTGGATCTTGAATTAGGGATCATGGATCTTGAATTAGGGATCATGGATCTTGAATTAGGGATCATGGATCTTGAATTAGGGATCATGGATCTTGGATTAGGGATCATGGATCTTGAATTAGGGATCATGGATCTTGAATTAGGGATCATGGATCTTGAATTAGGGATCATGGATCTTGAATTAGGGATCATGGATCTTGAATTAGGGATCATGGATCTTGAATTAGGGATCATGGATCTTGAATTAGGGATCATGGATCTTGAATTAGGGATCATGGATCTTGAATTAGGGATTCTGGATCTTGAATTAGGGATCATGGATCTTGAATTAGGGATCATGGATCTTGAATTAGGGATCATGGATCTTGAATTAGGGATCATGGATCTTGAATTAGGGATCATGGATCTTGGATCACAGATTAGGGCTCTTGAATTAGGGATCATGGATCACAGATTAGGGATCTTGAATTAGGGATCATGGATCTTGAATTAAGGATCATGGATCTTGGATCACAGATTAGGGATCATGGATCTTGAATTAGGGATCAAGGATCTTGGATTAACGCCTACACATTTTCCATTTAAATCACAACAAATCTCCAGGCATGCATTCTGGTGCTCTCAGACGCATTATAACACATGTAAACACAGCATGACGCACATCTTAGTGATGCATTTCTATGAATTACAATGTAAAGCCATTCGTAAAACCCACACAGGTGTTAATCCGTGATCCCCCCGGGCTCCAAGCCCCCTGGAGCCGGCCATAGGACATGCACAGGTGAGGACACCTCCAGCTCCCAGCCATCCATTATACTGACAATGTAAACAGCTCAGACCGCTGACAGGTCCACTTCAAGCCCTGATCTGGTACCGGCCATTATTCTGCTGATCTACAGAGATCACTGACTCCATATTACAGGCCACCAGGGTACACAATAACCCACCCTGGAGAGGAGGGAGTACAAGACCAAGCCAGCTCATGCAGAAGGCCCTGCTGGGATAGCAGCTGGCATGGCATGCTGGGCCTTGTTGTCCCCGACTCCAGGCTGCCAGGACAGGCTGGCATTGGCACTACCCCACCCAGATCACATGACCACCCCCTGCCCACCTCACACACCCACCTGCACTGTCTCCTTATGGCATGATGGCACAGGTCCTCCTGTGTGACGTCACCCGGCTGCCAGTGACGTCACACAGAGCCCCCTTTTCGCCGCCGCCTGTTTGTTGCCGTCCAGTTGCCTGGATCTAGCCAGCGCCTCGCGGCCCCGGAAGCGGAAAGACGGTGTCGGGGGCGTGGTCGCCAGTTTGCCGTACAGCAGCATGGCGCACGCGGCTTGTGTGGAACGTTTTTCTCCGTACAGTGCCCGCGGGCGGCGCTCGGCTGCCATGGAGACGCAGAGGGCGGGGCCTGGTTACCTTGGAAACCTGCCGGCCCACAACTGGCAGCGCCTGCAAAGAGGCCCTGTCACCCGTGACTTATACACGAATCATGACATTGTTAATGAAAAGTAAATTGTAATAAAATAATAATACATTTGCATAGAAGAATGAAGGGAAAGATGAACCTTTGAAGCAGTCTCTGGGGGGGAATTTATCAAAACTGGAGCAGACAAAACCTGGAGCAGTTGTTAATGGCAACCAATCAGCTTCTCTCTTCAGTTTGGTCAGTTAACCACTTGTTGCCCAGAGCAGTTTGTTACATTAGCACACACTTGATAATATCTGAATTTCTGGCTAGAAAACAGCTTCAGACACTCAAACAATGATATATTTTCTGAAAGCAGAGGCCCTGTAGACTAAAAAGATGATAGTTGCAATTTTCTATGTCGCACGGTATTTGGGCAAATGTTTATCCAACAAATATTGGTTGGATAAAATACACTAAAATGAAATTTAGTGCACATAAACTGAATATAATACCCCTAATATCACCTAGGGACCCCAAAGAAGCTGATGAAGCAGAGATCTGCTTCTCCAGCTTCTTCTGGCTCTAGGAGGCAGAGAACGTGCACAGTGACACCGGAAGTGATGTAATACACATCACTTCCGGGTCCAGTGATGGGGGAGAGATCAGCGGCTGGAAGCTTGCTGAACTCCCTCCGATCCATCAGGGAAATCCTGCAGTGCCGGTCCCAGGCTCAGACAGGGGGGAGGGGAGCCTAGGGGGTACAGACGCCGGATCACTTGGATTTAAACAGCAATCATATGCTGTTTAAAACGGTACCAAGAACATGTGTATGTACACGAACCCGCTGGAAGTGGTTAAGACATGAAAATGAAAGAGAGGAGCTGATTGGTTGACATGCACGGCTGCTCTAGTTTTGATAAATTCCCCTCTCTGTGTTCTCATGACAACGGTTTTTCCTTATTTTCCACCAAAAAGTGTCTTATTTATTAAACCCCTTTTAACTGTTCGGTTGCTAGGATGCCAGTGTTGTGGAAATTTTACTAGGATGTGTTTTTAGTGTATTGTACTGTTTTGTCATTAGTCTCTCAGTGTCTAGGTAAATAGGCGCTGGGGGGGTAAAACCATTGGAGTAGATATCTTATGCGCGGCGGAGCAGTGTCTTCTTGGCGAATGTATGGACGCCGGCTGGGGCCCCCCGTGCAATGCATGGATTTATTGGCTTGCGTGGATACATTTGTTTGGAACGCAGTATATGAAAGGAACGTGCGTTTGTTCTCTCTGGTGCGCCTGATCAACACGCTTGAGATAATATAACGTTGTCCCCGTAATTACGCACGCATGAGAATCATAGTAACGTTATGTGGCATTGATCACTGAGCAATGCTGGATAAAGTACACTCCGGTGGTAATAGATTATTCTACTACATGTGATTGTTCTACTAATGTGTTTTGTAGACTGGCTATGTATTGAGGAAGTGCTTGTTAACATCACTTCCTGGTTTACTGGTTTTTGAAATCGTTTGCTGGTTGTTGACATCACTTCCTGTCTTGCCCCATTTCCTGTCTCGCTGTTTGATACATCACTTCCTGTCTGACATCACTTCCTGTTGGGCAAGTATAAAACAATAAACATACCTGTGCTCAGGTCTCTTAGCATGGGGTTATCAAGAATGCAACACATGTCTCCTGACTCTACATGACTCTGAAGGGGATACTTCCAGTCCTTGCACAAAAGAGCGTAGTACAACGGGGGAAATTCTTAGCGTTTGGCGCAGCTTAATGCGGCATGGATTTGTGCGTTGAACCAAGTGAATTTCCATAACACCAGCGATATCCTAGAAACCAATACCTCATCCCAAGCCCAACTCAACTGCTGGCCAGGAGATTTTCCAGTCTGACTGCTGAATGTAAACAAAGGGGCTGGAGGACATCATTACCCAAATATCGCAATGCCCATAACTGGTTAATAATGTCAGCCAGTCCCCCGACCCCTTTGTTTACATTCAGCCTAGGCTGGCAGCTGAATGCGAAACTCCACGGCCGCTGCGCCAGGCCTGTATGGCAGTGGCCAGGCTGAGAGCTCAGTAACTCCAAGTCTGGGATTTTATCAGCGTTACTAAGCTGCACTGGGGACGGAGCACCCAGTAAGGGGACTCTGGCCTCAGTACCAACCTACATGCGACAAATTAATGTACTAGTTTCTACACCAATATTTATCGTGTGGAGGCGCATTGAGTCTTAAGTGTTTACAACACTCCATTCCAGGGTCTGTGGGTAGATTTAAGAGAAACCAAGGCTGGGCACACACCTTACAACCATCGCAAGACTTTTGTCTTGCGATGGTTGTAAGGTACTTAAAAAACGTACGATCTGCCTATCTTGCATAGGGAGATCGTACTTGCAATCATCGCAAGCCACGCCCCCGAGGGGCAGGCTTCCGATGACCGCAATGCCGAACGGGCAGTGTGCGTTTGCGCACACCGGCCCGTCCGGCTTTTATCGTACGAACATGCTACACACCCGCCAAACATCGTACGATGCTCGGCGGGTTTTCGTACGTTTGTAAGTTAAGTCGTGTGACCTTACAGTAGTAGAGGTCGCACGGCTTCCACACACCTTACGATAATCGTACGATCGCGGGATTTCCCGCAATTATCATACGATTAACGCAGGGTGTGTGGAGACCTTAAGAGAGAGGGGTCTATTTATAAACAATTTGCAAGGCCCTACGGATGTCTGTGAACATTTGTTTTGGGTGAATAACACCAAAAACTAATTTTTTTAGCGTTCGAATGTATTGTCATAGTGCTGGGCTGCACTGGACGGCCGTATGAGGTACAGAGTACACCGGTACTGGCGGAGGGGAAGGACCGTTTACCAAAAAGGTAAGTATTTTGCCAGATTTAAACAAGTAATTCCATTTTCCCAAATTACTTGGTAAAATGAATTTACCCTTTAATGTGCATTGTGCGTGTTAGAGAACGCTGCTGCCCGGCTACCACAATTTGGCACGCATGTGTTCATTCGCACGCAGATGGCGGGGTTGGTTATTTTATTTTTGCCTTTTTATCATTTTATTTTGTATTTGCTATTGTTTATCTTTAAACCTTTATCACTTTTTATTTTGGTTTTTAAAAAAAAAATATGGTCACCTTTTTATCACTAATTTTTATTTCTCTTTTTCTTCACTTAACTGATATCACGCAGGGGATAACAAGCCCCTATGTGATATCATTCGGAGGCGACAGGTTCTTTATGAGCCTGCCCTACAATACAGCAGACACAGCACAGCATTGTGCTCCATCTTGTGTACAGCTCCGTTTGCAACAGCTGACAGGAAACGATGTGAATACAGCGCTTGCATCACTGATCACAGAGCGGAGAATGTACGTTCTACACTCTGCTCCCCGCTCTCCATCCTAAATCGATCTGCCATGGTCCCGGGTCCTCCATGGTGGAGAGGGGGCGGCTGAGGGGGGACAGACCTTGGGAGGGGAGACTAGCAGGCTGCTGTACTATTGATCCAGGCGGACGACTTCTACAAAAACTAGCAGCCTGAAGCCATTTAAAAATGTAAAGTGCCGGCTACAGCGCTATGTATTGGGGCATTTTCACGAGTACAAGTACTCCTGAAAATGTCCTGCATCTAGTACCGGTATCGGTGCATCCCTGGAAAAGAAAGTTTCTTCCGTATGCTCCTCAGCTCTATCTGGTGGCCATAATGTAGTATTACATGACAATACATTCCAACTAGAAAATATATTAAGAACATTTGATTTGCTTCTGTAATTGTCCGGATCACCATCGTCACCACAAATATGTGAAGGTAAACCCACAATTCTCAGTTGCCACCAAAACAGGAATAGGAGGAGGAAATCTTGAAATGTGGACATTTGCCTAAAAGGGAATTTCCCTCACATTTGACCGGTAGCCTCAGTTCACATTGAGTCTACAGGACAGGAAGTCAAATCTCTCTAAAGAAACACTGATGGCACAAAGTAAACTGACCGCGGATGTAAAACTTCCCTTACTCTATCCAAAATTTGTAAAAAAAACAAAACAAAATTTTGGCTTTTGATATATACTTTTACCCTTTTGTTGCCAGTGCCATTTTTGCTAATTTTAAGGCCTGAAAATTACCCAACATTAGTGGTGACAGGTACATTTAAGGAGACATTAGGGGTCTATTTGACCTCTGATGTCATTGCTGTACTTCAATGAAGCCGATCAGCACCCCGTGGAAGCCGCCCAAATCAATTCCAGCGTAAAGACGTCGGCTTTACAAACGTAAGCAAACTTCCAGCTGCTATAATAACCAGGAGTCTGCGTACCAAACTCTACTGCCTGGCAGTGAAAGGGTTAAAGTGGAACTATGGGCAAAATTAAAAAAAGATATGATGCAATCGGACACTAGCACAGCAGTCCTTGCTTTATGGCAGGGAAGAGTGCAATACTTCATACAGTACATATCAGCATCACCCCCAACCCAGTGGGAAGAGGGATGCCCAGCAACCTATACAAATAGGGTAGCTCCCAGTGCACGGCCCAACCCTTCAAGGCTATCCCCCCTGCAACATCCAGTCCAGCGGGTCCTGGACGTGGTACTCCAATAGCAGGCAGAGGACGACCATGACAGACAAAGCTCTAGCAGAAATGTCGAGGAGTCAAGTTAAAGAAAACCAAAACTACAAAAACTGAGGCACGCTGGTAGAAGGGTTGTCCTGGACTACAAGCTTTGGCGGTATCCAATCCTCGTGTGTGCCCTTAAGGGCTCAGTCACACTAGATGCAGTGCGTTCCGGCCCGAACGCACTACCTCGCTCACTTTTTAGTGGGGTAGGAGGGGGCGTGGCAGGCCATTGAAGTGAACGGCGCCTCCGGCCGCACGGGATCGCAAGGCACATTGTACCTGCGGTCCGGCCCTGTGCGATCAAAGTAGTGCTTGCAGCATTTTGAACGCACCGCACAGGATCGGACCGCAGGCACAATGTGCCTTGCGATCCGGTGCGGCGGATCACAATGCAGCCGGAGGGCGTGGCTACGGCGCCATTCACTTGAAAGGCCCGCCACACCCCCTCCTACCCCACTAAAAAGTGAGCCGGCCGCAATGCGAGGCAGTGCGTTCTGGCCAAAATTGTCCCGGAACGCACTGCATCTAGTGTGACTGAGCCCTAAAGGAGAACTATGAGGGGAGTGATTTTCACTCAGCCTCATAGTTCGAGCCGACCTGTGACAATGAGACTGTCACACGTCGGCTCAATAGATCGGGAAGTGAGCAAACCCATACCGTCACTCGCTCATCTCCCTGACAGTCACGGCTCTCTGCAGGGATTACCCCCCTCCGATCCTCCAGCGCTGACTGTGGAAACGAATGGGAAGGGGTCGGGTACAGCTGGGTGGATCTCTACAGTGAGCTGTAGCTCGCGATATACTGAGCTTTGGGTGAAGGAAGGATGCTAGTATATGTCCTCCTGTGACACTGAAGAGAACTATGGGGGAAAAGACTGACCCCATAGTTTTCCTTTAATGGACAAAAAAAAAAAGGCCGGTTGAAGGCGCGGGACAAGGACAAGGCGAGTTCTGAAGTTCAGCTGACAATGCTGGCTGAGATTTTAGTAGAGGATTTTTGTTTTCAATGGGAGAGGACATGGGAAAATGTGCATTTATCAGAATGTTTGTTTTGCTCAGACAGATTAAAAAGAAGTGAGCAACAGCGTTCCTTTAAACTTATATTGCGGTAAAGCAGGACAATGACCATATGTTGTATGTTGGGAACTCCGCACAAAAAGATCAAGATAGTCAATCCACAGAACATCTTTAGGGGAGGCGTTCACTCACTGAGATCAGAGGGGATGTTGGCCTTCATGATCTCTTATGTTAGATGCCACATAGGATATTAACAAAAAAACGATACAAATCCTAAAACTGACTCCATACCCTGCTACACAAATACAGAGACCAGGAATGGGTGACAACATTTTAGTTTTTATTCTAGGATTTGCAACATGAGACTTGACAACTTAACGGTTGGACTTGGCAACTCTCTCCAGTTCATCTTTCTTCTTGATGGCGTAGGAGTTAGAGGAGCCCTGAAAGGAACAAAACACAAGGTAAGACTTGGAGCAAAACTGCAGCATTGTTATTTAATGGAGAAAAAAACTACTATTAGGTATTGTGAAAATCTATTATGGATTTCACATGCTTCTGTTCTAGAGATATTACAAAGCT
>NW_017308052.1:106684-128154 GCF_000935625.1 Nanorana parkeri
CCCCCCCCCCCCCCCCCCCCCAGATCCATTTAAAAGAAATAGGAGGATGAATTCAGTCAATGAAGCAACCCAGACACTCATTTCCATCTACTGAGAATGCAGAGGGAGAGGTCTGTTGAGACTCTGTTGATGACATAACCCCTCCATGCAATACTTCACTGAGGCTGCCCTACTATGCCATTGCTATGTCAGTGCCCTATGGGAAATAGCTGGTGCTTACCAATATGGGGGAGCACACAACTTCCTCCCATTCCTTCCAAGGACATGCTGCTTGGGTCTGAGCAGCCAATCGTCAGGCCCAGACACTCGCTTGTGGGCAGGATGTCATTAACCCTATGTAAGCTCCAACATCAACTAATACACAGCTTACACAGGGATTGTGGCTCCAATAAAGGAATGGAGAAGAGCACAACCTGTCACTTTTCACTAACTGAAGCAACAGTCTCTAAAGGGAACCTGTCAGTATGGATGCCATTTGTCACAGCCGAATCCCCTAACTTCCTTCCAGTTCGGCACTGGTGAGGAGAAAAGAGATCACCACAGCATCGTGCACAGTGATTTCTTTACAATGAAACCAGCACCAGATGGAATCCTTGGCTATGAGAGGTATGGGGGAGACTGCCCTGCTGACCTCTCCTCCAAAAAACACAAGATCCCTGACCGTCATATGTAGAGCCAATGGTCTGGGAAAATTCCCACTGACCTAGTTGAAGTATGCTAATTAGTAGTTCTGACTTTCCTGACTTACACATTTGTCTTAAACTACTGAATCTAGAGCCAGGCAATCAGCAATTTCAGGAGTCACCAATGGCAGTCTCCGCAATTGTCAGTACAGATTTCCTTCATAAAGCTGAACAGATAAAATATCTGATCTATTTACACTCCAACTTTTAACCAGCTTCAAACTTTACAGTCTATGGACACATGCACCTTATATTTAATAACTCAATGTCACATGACCCCTCAGTATAGATTTTTCACCCCGTGCACCCCTCATTTACCTTGGCTGCATTGATGAGCTCATCAGCGACACATTCTGCAATGGTCTTAATGTTCCTGAAGGCAGCTTCACGAGCACCGGTGCACAAGAGCCAGATAGCCTGCGATAACAAGAGATCAAGACTTAGAGAAACAGAATCTTATGTCAGCTAAACATTTTCCAACACTGCGGCATAGACGTTCTACAGGAGCACTCAGATCCCTAAAAAGGAGAACTATGAGGCGAGTGATCTCCACTCATCCTCATAGTTAGAGCCGACGTGTGACAAAGAAGCTGTCACAGGTCGGCTCTATTGATCGGGAAGTGAGCAGAAACATGCCGCCGATCTGCTTACTTCCCGATAGTCTCCCTGCGTGACCGTCAATCACGGCTCCACTAAGGGATTCCCCCACCTCCCCTTCAGCTGAGTGGAGGAACGGACGGGAAGGGGCACAGCTGGCTCTGCCTCTAGATAGGCAGAGCCAGCTGTCACTCATGCAGCTGGGTGGATCTGGACGGTTTTGTCAGGATCCGTCCCGCCTGTGGCGCTCTTAGTATGCACGCAATATACTAAGCTTTGAGTCATGGGAGGAGGTTAGTATATGTCCTCCCATAACCCTGAGAACTATGGGGGGGGGGGGAACACTTAACCCATAGATCTCTTAAGTTGGGTTCAGTCCGTGTAAACTGCAATTAGGAGTTATGCAGAGAGCGCTCCTGGAGTGCGTCCATTGCTGAAAGGTTTGAGGTGTCAGTTCTATAGAAGAGCACAGAGATCCAGACCAGAACAAGGACTGTGGAAGTGTCATTCGAATAGGTGAGAATCTGCAGATGCTTTAAAGTGCACCTGCTGCCCAAATCCCATCACAATTTTGGGCACGTAGCAAATTTAAATGGAACTAGTACATCACTGAAGCATGCCATTGTGCCAGATAATTTGATTGTGGAATACCAGTTGAGCACTCTGTATGACAGGTACACTTTAAAACCCTTTTTGGGTTGGGAACATGTTTCAGATGGCCAAAAACGGACTTAAAAATGTAGCGCTAGATGGCCCAAATTTAAAATACTTAATCTGCAGTCACCTGGTTGACTCTTCGCAGTGGGGACACGTCCACAGCCTGTCGCCTCACTGTTCCGGCTCTACCGATACGGGTGGAGTCTTCACGGGGACCGCTGTTAATGATGGCGTTCACCAACACTTGCAGAGGGTTCTGAAAAAAGGAGGAAAAACAAAAAATATTGTCAGTTTGCATTCCTGGGATTGTTACTTGGATTCAGAGGATATGAGGACGCACAGCGTGCCTGCAACCCCCATAGTCAGTTTTGCTGCCACAACCTCCACCCAGCATTGCATTATCAGTGAACTAGACTCACACAGACATATGGACTCCTGTACACCCATCAGCCTGTCCCTAGCTGGAGAGCGACAGCAACAGGGTTCCAGGGAGGAAGTTTCAATCATGCATTTATCCCTACCTACAGACTGAGAACACTTCTGTCTATGGGGAAACGGCATGCTAAACCCAGAGGGGGGGAGGGGGGGGCAGTGTGAGGGGTAAGCATCGCCCTGATGTTGATAACGTGTTCGGTTTACAGGTACTTTGACAACCGGATGCATTTGACACTTGAACCAGGTACAGTTGGACCTTTAGCAAGCTTCTTGCACAGATTCAGCCCCTTTAGCTTGGCATGTTGCTGAAATGACAAAAGGGCCGACTGGGAGGGAAACCAGAAAGTGTAAATGGCGATTATCTTTTGCTCGCTGTGCCAAGAAATTGTTTAACAATCTGATAAATGATTAAACATTCACCGGTATGTATATGGCCGGCATAAAACACATTCACTGCAAATCAAGGCGATAAGGCCCAATATACACTCCCAACATACACAGGTTTCCCACCTTTCCAAAAATCAGGATAATGGAAAGAATTGTGTGTGCGATGCTGGCCAACCAGGCAAAGACCAGAGCTAGCCAAACCCAATACCATCTAATAGTACGATCTCTGTGGTATATTTCCAAACCTCTGTATAGTGCGGGTCTATCTGACTGGATATAAACTGGATGGTGGGTCACCACACTATTGTAACCTGGGTGGCCAGCTTGAATTTCGGTTACAAAGCTCCAAGTGATAACACAGGTTTGCTGGAAAGTCAATGCTGATGATGATTAAAGAGGAACTCCAACTAATAAAATTAACCCTCGCAGTGGGGCTATCCACTCATTGCAAGGGCTAACTGTCAGTTTTGGTCTAGGGGCCAGAACACACAATACTCACCTGATACTCGGTCCTGTGACAACCAGCACTCACCTACTCCGTCCAGCTGGTGGAATGTCCCTTGACAGTCTCACGTCTACTGCTGGCCATACATCTATAGATTGTCTGCAGATTTTCTATGGTCAGATTCCTCCATCTACGCTATTCTGTGTGTATGGAGGAGTCTCCCACTGGGCCAAGCTTCAGTATCTTGCTAGTCGGCCGCGCTGGCTCTCAAAACACCTGAACAATCTGATTGGATACCGGCATTGTTTAGGTGTTTGGAGAGCCAGCGGGGCCGACTAGCAAGATACTGAAGCTTGGCCCAGCCGGAGATTCCTCCATCCCCACAGTGTAGCGTAGATGGAGGAATCTGACCATAGAAAATCTGCAGGCAATCTATAGGTGTATGGTCTGCTAACCCTAACCTGTATTAGGTGCGATCTCAGCAGGGTTTAGGACGCCAGAGCCCAAGGAAAAAAAAAAAAAGGAGGCTGCAGGGACCGGTCTAGTATATTTTATTTAATCCAGCCCCTAGACCAAAATGAGGCGTTAACCCTTACCGTGCAGGGGAAACACCCAACTACGAGGGTTAAAAAGGAGAATTATGATGAGTGATTTTCATTCGCCTCATAATCTGAGCCGACCTGTGACACTAAAACGGTCACACGTCGGCTCAGTAGATCGGGAAGTGAGCGAACACATACCGTCGCTCGCTCACTTCTCGATCTATCCCTGCAGAGAGCAGTGAACGTCACTCACGGCTCCCTGCAGGGATCCCCCCTCCCCGATCCAGCCAGCGCTGACTGGCAGAATGGACGGGCACAGCTGGCTCTGCCTCTAGATAGGCAGAGCCAGCTGTCAATCTCGCAGCTGTGTGGATCTTGACAGCAATGTCGGGATCCGTTCCAGCGTTTTGGTATACTGAGCTTTGGGTGACGGGGAGAACGCTAGTTTATGTTCTCCCATGACCCTTAGGAGAACGATGGGGAAAAGCCCTAACCCCATAGTTCTTTAAATTTTGTTAATTGCTAATTTAAATAATTTGCACATCTAGAGACATGAAGGTCTAAACATACCACAAGACTGGCGCAACTTGAATTATATTTCAAGAGTTACATTTGCCACCCCAAACCTGCCTACAACTAAGTTATTCCACGTAACTTGTGTGGTCCGGACATACCAGTGCACAAAGGACTCAATTCGCTCAGTTACAACATTTTCCACAATGTTTGATTTCGGAGATGAGAACCAAACATGGCTAAAAAGAGTTAGAACTCTACAAATATTGATGTAAACTCTGTGAATTGTGCCCAACGTCTCATTCCAAAGCAGAACATTTTAGTCTTTTAAAGGCTACTAGAAATGGTGATTGGATCGGGCCGTCTGAACAGAGTTCTACTCACCTCCCCGGTCAGCAGGTGGATGATCTCAAAGGCGTGCTTGGTAATCCTGACCGTCATCAGCTTCTTGCCGTTGTTCCTGCCGTGCATCATGAGGGAGTTTGTCAGACGCTCCACAATGGGGCACTGGGCCTTACGGAAGCGTTTGGCGGCATAACGACCTCCGCTGTGTGGAAGGTACTTGGCATACTTCTCCTTAACGGCAATGTAATCCTGGAAATCAAAATTCATAGTAACACATACAGATCTTATCAAAGTATACCCGTCATGTACACAGCGCGAGCACAACTATTATCAAACCGGCAAAAACACTCGAGTGACATCTCTGCAACATGTGTTCAAAGTGATCTGAAAGGTTGCATTCTCCGAGGTGTTTGTCCTCCTTATAAAATGGTTGATGGCTGCATTATATTGAGCGACAAAGCTGCACTCTTTAAAATAACACTAAACTGTGTGTACTACAGAAGGGTCTACCCAACTCTAGTTATTTCAGCTTTAGGAGAAATAACCTAATGGTTTCTCAGGAAAGCCAACAATGAGAGAACCTCACATGAATGCCAAATGATATGGCCCAGGACACGGCCCTGGAGGGGGGACGGACGTGAGCGGGCACGGCCCTGGAGGGGGGACGGACGTGGGCCTTGGCCCAAAAGACTGCATAAATAAACACTTCAGAGGGGATTGACCAGAGGACCAAGTCAAGGTATTGTCCATAGCAACCAAATTCCATCCACCATCATGCTAGACAATGACAGTGAACATCTGGCTGCTTTGGATTACACTTCCAGATGATATCCCGTACCTGCAGTGAGATGTCATTGATCTGGACATCATCGGTACTCCATTTCCCGAACAGTTTAATTTCAGGGGACTCGGCCCCGACAGGAGCATTTTCCCAATCTGCCATCCTGCAACAAAAACAAGAGTTGGATGAACAGGAAGAGATTCCAATGAGAGCGATATCCAAACCCAACACCAATAGGAAACTGGAGATCAAATGGCAATCTTGTATTTACTAATGACCGCTGAAACCACGCAGGCAATGGCCACCCATACACCTTTCCCCCCGTCCTTTCAGATATAGAACATAAATCAGGTATTGCATGTATGCATCATAGTATAATCCTCGCTCCCCCTCCCCGCACCTAGTCGTATGTTTAGATGAGTCTGGCAGTGCAACACCTCCAAAATACACTGAAACCTTGATCACTGGTAGAGGCAAAAACTATGCCTACCTTCTCTAGCCTTCCATGTTTACGGTGTTCCTTAAGGGTCACATTGCCAATATCCTCCTGAAGATGCTACTTACCAATTATACCGCTTGCCATCAGTACTTTCAGGAACAAATATGCCGATCGGGAAAGTCAGACTTATCGGTAGAATAGTTCTAGGTCAGTGACTGAAATACTGAAGAGGACCATCACAACAGCCAGGCAACTAGTATTTCCAGAAGGTGGTTGGCAAAGATGACGTCCTTGTTGACCTCCAACACTTCGAGATCACCGACGGCTGATGTCACGTCCAGTGACTTGCGAGTCGGAGCGTCAGACCACCTGTGGACACTGTGTGCGCCAGCCTTACGAATACAATAATTCATACACTCCTTGTCCAAATCTCTAACTGGTGTCACCGCACGGCTCCATAATTGCAGTCGAATCCTACAACCCCACTCAGTGCGCCTGCATGGCAGGGAAGGTGAAGACACGCAAGCGATGCGAGTAGCGTTGGAGAACTCGACATGCCGGATGAAGGCACGCAGGCGCAGTGCGGGGATTTCAGGATTGAGGCGGCTAGCGCACACGCACTAGCTCCATCTGGTCTAAATCTCCTACTGGCAGTCACCGGATGTGAAGTCACCATTTGGAGATCTCGATGGATCACCGGCTCCACGGATCCAGGAGGACGGCCGGGCCGATCACCGGATCCAGGAGGACGGCCGGGCCGATCACCGGATCCAGGAGGACGGCCGGGCCGATCACCGGCTCCACGGATCCAGGAGGACGGCCGGGCCGATCACCGGCTCCACGGATCCAGGAGGACTGGGCCAATCACATACCGCCAATCACTCAATTCCCAAACTTCCTTTAGGTTTTGCAGCTTTTCCATCAACATGTGGTGTGTTTGGCGCACAGTCATGGACACACACGTGAATGCGGGCTTAACTGGAATGCCATCACCTCTACAACATGCACTTTCAAGAGAACCTGTCACTTTGCCCAGATGAGGTAAGGTAATAAGAGTCCTATCACACGGCATGGACTTGGTTATACAATCAGATTGCCATAGACAGCCAGCTCCAGAGAGCACAGAGGCTCCTTCCATAGTGCTAGGAAGGGACACATGGGTATAAAATCACATGAAGAGGAATCGGGGGAATCCATTGTTTTTATATAGAATCAGAAGTCTTTTCTAAAGGGAGTCATTGGAGACAGGTTCTCTTTAATGCACATCTGTAGGGAAGTGATATGGAGTTTTATAACTGCAGAGCCATGCCAGGATCAATGTACACACACCATACACTACTCACTGCCCCGCACACAGGCCTGACCCCGGACCCAGCGGCGTGTGTACAGTGCTGGACTCGTGTCAGTCCAGGGAACACATCGCCACGTGTGTTACCCGCACAATATCCGCCCCGCCCACCATTACCGGTGTTCCCAGCTCCCTCCCGCACACAATGCACCCGCTCCGATCCGACCGGAGCCCCAGGAACCTCATCTATCACTCACGTGTCTGCTCGCCTAGGTCCTAGCCGGTCGGAGCTCAGAGCGGAAAGAGGCCGGGGCGGGGTCTACTACTCAATTATACAGGGGCCCATACTTCCGTTTAGGCCTAAACCCCCAGCTCTGCCCCCACGTAGGGAGATACGTCATCCCAGCAAAACGTACGAAGAAAGCATGGAGGTGCCATCTTTGTCTAGGGCACCAGCGGTCACGTCACTTCCGCACCTTCATCCTTGAAGAGGGCATGGCTGTGCTGTAAGTGCGGCTGGGAGGCGGCGAGCGTCATGTTTAGTACTGGCGAAATGCCGCCATCGTGCTTGGCGGATGAATCAACTTTATTTAGATCTGACACAGTGACAATGTAATGGCAATTAATAAGTTGTGTGGATGTGGAAGTTGGATGAACTTGTAAATTCAATAGAAGCTGAATAGCATTTAACCTCCATGTCATTGCTAGTAGTTAATAAAGGCCAATTTATATCTAACACATAGTAATGCAAAGCACATGTGTTGCGCCAGCGCGCTAAGACAATGCACAATAGTGTATTGCAATACAAATAATGGAGGGAACTAATAAAAACAAGCAGACGGAATCTGGAGCAGTTGCCCGTAGTAACCAATCAGCTTCTCTCATTTTTAAAGCGTAACTGAACAAACTAAAAAGAGAAGTTGATTGGTTGCTATGGGCAATTGCTCCAGGTTCTGTCTGCTCCAGTTTTTATAAATTTGCCCCATGTTTTCCAATTTTGCTGCATATTTTTAGGTGGTTGCTTAAACTCACATTAAAGCACCATGAAAATGTAAATGGGCCCTTAGGGTGAGCCACTTCGAAAGTTCTAGTCACCTCGAAATTCAGTTGAAAATGAGGAGCAGACAGTAAAATTCGCCTTTTTGGTACAATGCATTGAAGTCAATGGGGAAGGTGAAAACATAGGGGGGAATTTATCAAAACTGAATCTGGAGCCGTTGCCCATGGCAGCCAATCAGCTTCTCTCTTCACTTTGCCCAGGTAATATTTGAAAATGAGAGAGAGAAGCTGATTGGTTGCAGTGCAAATCTGTTCCAGTATTGATAAATTCCCCCCATAGTGCTTTGTAAGGGTGCAGCGGGCTTTAATTGGCTCCTGGAAGTTACGGAAGCAAATTTCACCTCTCCGGGACCGCCGCTTGTAACAAAAAAAAACAAATTTTTCGGGAAAGAAACATCAAAAATAATGTTTTTTTAATGAACACATATAAACAAGAGTACATATATAACGATAAAATGCAAAAAGAAAAATACACAGAGTACAGGACAAAGACAAAAAACAGAACAGTGGCTCAGTATTTAGCACTTTGGCCTTACAGTACTTGGGTGCTTGGTTCAAATCCTGGTACGGAAATGTGTCCAGTTTTCTCTTATTTCCCCTGCATAGTCCCACAAATACCTGTTTATCCTGCCAGTGATGTGGCGACAACAATGCTGCACTGTTCCTGAATGCAAAGCAGAGTTGTCACTCTCATGTAAGCTGTGCCTTTTTGCACTACAGTGGGAAGAGAAGATGTTGAAGGGGGGAGTGGCTAACAGCATTGTCACTGCTGATTCATAGGCCTGTAGCTTGTCAATCAGCACCTGGCCACACCTAGTCCCGCCCACTGCTTTCTAGATTGACAGCACCTCCTCTGCTGCTGAAACCCTCCCACTGTGAGCTGCGGCGCTTGGGAGGGGGAGAGCGTGAGACACAAATGAAGGAAGATTTGGCTCAGTCAGTGAAGGTAAAGGAAGTTTTAATTCATGACGTTTGGGTATCACATAGTAACTGGATCTGAGACTTGTTCGGATTGTCTTACAGGAGCCTTTAATGCCGAGAGGTCTCGATCAGGGCGTCAGTTTTGGACAAAGTCACGCATTGAGATCCCTTCAGGTGCGTAGTCATGTTTAATATACACATGTGATGCACCACAAACAGCAGCAGAGCTAACGGGGAGGAACTGCAACTGCACAGAACAGGATCCATGTTTTAAAGCAATTCATTTAAAGTGATATTAAAGCGTAATTATCTTTTTTAACCCCTTCACGACCAGTGCACGTCACTGGCAGCGTACCCGTTTAACCCCTTCACGACCTATGACGGGATAATCCCCCCATAGTATGCTATCACATGGGGGGGCAAGTAAAATAGCAAGTATGCTATCACATGGGGGGCAAGTAAAATAGCAAGTATGCTATCACATGGGGGGGCAAGTAAAATAGCAAGTATGCTATCACATGGGGGGCAAGTATTTAGGATTTAGGGTGGTCCCTTCCTCTTGCAGGGTCCTATGTAAGGTCCCAGGATGGGACTACAGAGTGATATGGGTGTCACCAGCACACCAATAGTGTTGAAGTCCAAAGTGTTTGTTTAAGGGAAAATCATGTCACCAGAACTGACGCTTTTCGGGGCCACGCAGGGTCCCCTTCATCAGGCTCAGCGATGACATGATGTTCCAATAAACAAACACTTTGGACTTCAACACTATTGGTGTGCTGATGACATCCGTTTATTTTTTACTGTTTGGCTGCGCCATCCGCGGTCACTGCGAGCACCCTCCCCCCCCTTATTTTGGGGCTTCCCGGTAAGGAGTGCGGCAAAGTATTTCTACGTTTGTTACAGAGTGATCATTTAAAACATTTTTAAAGTCCCCCGCGAACACGCGCGTTCTTCTGTAAACATGCGCCGGGTGCGCCTACGTATGTGTATCTCTAAACTGATGACCTGTAGGGGCTTTTAAAGCGTCGTCTATGGACTTTTTGTGGGTACTGAATTTTGTCGCCGTTTTCACAGACGCACACAATTTGTAACCTGGGCGTGTTGGGTATCTATGTACTCGTAACCTCATCTTATATATTTTATTTTTTAAAAATGGGTATTTTATCATGTTCTGGGGCACTAAATTTAACATAAATGCGTTTTTTCATAGAATTTTTGGGTTTGATAATAAGTTGCGCTAATATCGTGCACACCGGATCCAGGAGGACGGCCGGGCCGATCACCGGCTCCACGGATCCAGGAGGACGGCCGGGCCGATCACCGGCTCCACGGATCCAGGAGGACTGGGCCAATCACATACCGCCAATCACTCAATTCCCAAACTTCCTTTAGGTTTTGCAGCTTTTCCATCAACATGTGGTGTGTTTGGCGCACAGTCATGGACACACACGTGAATGCGGGCTTAACTGGAATGCCATCACCTCTACAACATGCACTTTCAAGAGAACCTGTCACTTTGCCCAGATGAGGTAAGGTAATAAGAGTCCTATCACACGGCATGGACTTGGTTATACAATCAGATTGCCATAGACAGCCAGCTCCAGAGAGCACAGAGGCTCCTTCCATAGTGCTAGGAAGGGACACATGGGTATAAAATCACATGAAGAGGAATCGGGGGAATCCATTGTTTTTATATAGAATCAGAAGTCTTTTCTAAAGGGAGTCATTGGAGACAGGTTCTCTTTAATGCACATCTGTAGGGAAGTGATATGGAGTTTTATAACTGCAGAGCCATGCCAGGATCAATGTACACACACCATACACTACTCACTGCCCCGCACACAGGCCTGACCCCGGACCCAGCGGCGTGTGTACAGTGCTGGACTCGTGTCAGTCCAGGGAACACATCGCCACGTGTGTTACCCGCACAATATCCGCCCCGCCCACCATTACCGGTGTTCCCAGCTCCCTCCCGCACACAATGCACCCGCTCCGATCCGACCGGAGCCCCAGGAACCTCATCTATCACTCACGTGTCTGCTCGCCTAGGTCCTAGCCGGTCGGAGCTCAGAGCGGAAAGAGGCCGGGGCGGGGTCTACTACTCAATTATACAGGGGCCCATACTTCCGTTTAGGCCTAAACCCCCAGCTCTGCCCCCACGTAGGGAGATACGTCATCCCAGCAAAACGTACGAAGAAAGCATGGAGGTGCCATCTTTGTCTAGGGCACCAGCGGTCACGTCACTTCCGCACCTTCATCCTTGAAGAGGGCATGGCTGTGCTGTAAGTGCGGCTGGGAGGCGGCGAGCGTCATGTTTAGTACTGGCGAAATGCCGCCATCGTGCTTGGCGGATGAATCAACTTTATTTAGATCTGACACAGTGACAATGTAATGGCAATTAATAAGTTGTGTGGATGTGGAAGTTGGATGAACTTGTAAATTCAATAGAAGCTGAATAGCATTTAACCTCCATGTCATTGCTAGTAGTTAATAAAGGCCAATTTATATCTAACACATAGTAATGCAAAGCACATGTGTTGCGCCAGCGCGCTAAGACAATGCACAATAGTGTATTGCAATACAAATAATGGAGGGAACTAATAAAAACAAGCAGACGGAATCTGGAGCAGTTGCCCGTAGTAACCAATCAGCTTCTCTCATTTTTAAAGCGTAACTGAACAAACTAAAAAGAGAAGTTGATTGGTTGCTATGGGCAATTGCTCCAGGTTCTGTCTGCTCCAGTTTTTATAAATTTGCCCCATGTTTTCCAATTTTGCTGCATATTTTTAGGTGGTTGCTTAAACTCACATTAAAGCACCATGAAAATGTAAATGGGCCCTTAGGGTGAGCCACTTCGAAAGTTCTAGTCACCTCGAAATTCAGTTGAAAATGAGGAGCAGACAGTAAAATTCGCCTTTTTGGTACAATGCATTGAAGTCAATGGGGAAGGTGAAAACATAGGGGGGAATTTATCAAAACTGAATCTGGAGCCGTTGCCCATGGCAGCCAATCAGCTTCTCTCTTCACTTTGCCCAGGTAATATTTGAAAATGAGAGAGAGAAGCTGATTGGTTGCAGTGCAAATCTGTTCCAGTATTGATAAATTCCCCCCATAGTGCTTTGTAAGGGTGCAGCGGGCTTTAATTGGCTCCTGGAAGTTACGGAAGCAAATTTCACCTCTCCGGGACCGCCGCTTGTAACAAAAAAAAACAAATTTTTCGGGAAAGAAACATCAAAAATAATGTTTTTTTAATGAACACATATAAACAAGAGTACATATATAACGATAAAATGCAAAAAGAAAAATACACAGAGTACAGGACAAAGACAAAAAACAGAACAGTGGCTCAGTATTTAGCACTTTGGCCTTACAGTACTTGGGTGCTTGGTTCAAATCCTGGTACGGAAATGTGTCCAGTTTTCTCTTATTTCCCCTGCATAGTCCCACAAATACCTGTTTATCCTGCCAGTGATGTGGCGACAACAATGCTGCACTGTTCCTGAATGCAAAGCAGAGTTGTCACTCTCATGTAAGCTGTGCCTTTTTGCACTACAGTGGGAAGAGAAGATGTTGAAGGGGGGAGTGGCTAACAGCATTGTCACTGCTGATTCATAGGCCTGTAGCTTGTCAATCAGCACCTGGCCACACCTAGTCCCGCCCACTGCTTTCTAGATTGACAGCACCTCCTCTGCTGCTGAAACCCTCCCACTGTGAGCTGCGGCGCTTGGGAGGGGGAGAGCGTGAGACACAAATGAAGGAAGATTTGGCTCAGTCAGTGAAGGTAAAGGAAGTTTTAATTCATGACGTTTGGGTATCACATAGTAACTGGATCTGAGACTTGTTCGGATTGTCTTACAGGAGCCTTTAATGCCGAGAGGTCTCGATCAGGGCGTCAGTTTTGGACAAAGTCACGCATTGAGATCCCTTCAGGTGCGTAGTCATGTTTAATATACACATGTGATGCACCACAAACAGCAGCAGAGCTAACGGGGAGGAACTGCAACTGCACAGAACAGGATCCATGTTTTAAAGCAATTCATTTAAAGTGATATTAAAGCGTAATTATCTTTTTTAACCCCTTCACGACCAGTGCACGTCACTGGCAGCGTACCCGTTTAACCCCTTCACGACCTATGACGGGATAATCCCCCCATAGTATGCTATCACATGGGGGGGCAAGTAAAATAGCAAGTATGCTATCACATGGGGGGCAAGTAAAATAGCAAGTATGCTATCACATGGGGGGGCAAGTAAAATAGCAAGTATGCTATCACATGGGGGGCAAGTATTTAGGATTTAGGGTGGTCCCTTCCTCTTGCAGGGTCCTATGTAAGGTCCCAGGATGGGACTACAGAGTGATATGGGTGTCACCAGCACACCAATAGTGTTGAAGTCCAAAGTGTTTGTTTAAGGGAAAATCATGTCACCAGAACTGACGCTTTTCGGGGCCACGCAGGGTCCCCTTCATCAGGCTCAGCGATGACATGATGTTCCAATAAACAAACACTTTGGACTTCAACACTATTGGTGTGCTGATGACATCCGTTTATTTTTTACTGTTTGGCTGCGCCATCCGCGGTCACTGCGAGCACCCTCCCCCCCCTTATTTTGGGGCTTCCCGGTAAGGAGTGCGGCAAAGTATTTCTACGTTTGTTACAGAGTGATCATTTAAAACATTTTTAAAGTCCCCCGCGAACACGCGCGTTCTTCTGTAAACATGCGCCGGGTGCGCCTACGTATGTGTATCTCTAAACTGATGACCTGTAGGGGCTTTTAAAGCGTCGTCTATGGACTTTTTGTGGGTACTGAATTTTGTCGCCGTTTTCACAGACGCACACAATTTGTAACCTGGGCGTGTTGGGTATCTATGTACTCGTAACCTCATCTTATATATTTTATTTTTTAAAAATGGGTATTTTATCATGTTCTGGGGCACTAAATTTAACATAAATGCGTTTTTTCATAGAATTTTTGGGTTTGATAATAAGTTGCGCTAATATCGTGCAACATACAAAATTTGCAACTGCCGCCCTTTTATTCTACAGGGTTTCGGCTTTCAGAAAATATATTTTGGGGGGGATTGAAGTCATTATCAGGCCTAAAATGTGGATTTTTAACATGGGTGCAGAAAAATTAAAAAAAGGCCTTGGTCATTAAGGGGTTAAAATGCTGCTTAGATCACCAAATCTCGCGCTCTTTTAGATAGTCCCTGTGGGTGTGGACCTGACCTCTGGATTTAGGGTGGCCCCTTTCCCTTGCAGGGTCCTATGTACGGTCCCAGGATGGGGCTAGAGTGATATGAGGACACTTCCTGCGCAGAGAGCCTGAGAGAACAACAAATACAAAAGACCCGCCACTGGCTGCTCCTCCATGAGAGGGAGGAGCCTTCTATAAGTTGCCTTCTACAAGTTGCCACCACAGGCTGCCTGTGCCGTGTCGGGGTGGGGAGGGACCTCAGATCAGGAAAATTTGATGAATGACATTGGACATATGCGCACCGGCACTAGGCATGATGGGACATGTTGAGAGTAATGAAGGGCCGCTGTCACCTGAAAAGGCGCTCTTGAGTGTCTCTATTGATGAATATCCGCAGGAATACAGATCAGTTGTCATGCATATTCTATTTTCAGCTAGGACCCTAATTGCACGAAATTGGCGAACTCCACATATTCCAACTATATCGGATATCATTCATAGAGTGTCCTCCACCTGTCGATACGAACGTTCCATTGCATATAGGTTGAATTCTGGAACTTTGTTCCACAAAAGGTGGGACACTTGGATTCACTTTTCAAAACTTGATATTTGAAATATTTGAAGTATGTTAGTAGATTGACTTTACCATGTTCTACATTGTGCCTTCACTTCACTAAATGGATTGATCTTCCATGGTTCCTTGTCACTCTTCCCTTTACACTTTAGCCTTTCACCTCTATATTTTCCTCTCTTCTTTCCTGTTGTATTTTGTTTAAGGTGTATATTCCTGATTAATGGTAATCACGCAAGAAGACTAGTTATTATCATCCTAGTTCTTGTACTTACTACATGCTTATTTGCTCCAATAGAGGATATTATAGGAACCTCAAAATTTTTGTATACATGAAGATCCTTATGTATTGCCATAATCGGATGTAATCATTATTGTTGACAATGCAAACCCTATATACTTTAATAAAAATCTAAAGTTCAAAAAAGAGAGTAATGAAGGGAAATTGCATTTTTGGTGCATGCTCCATGACAGGAAGTTCGGGGCTGCGGCGCACAGGAAGTCAGGGGACGCAGCAGAATAAAGTGTTTTGCTTTAATTCACAGCCGTCGGTATAGTTTCACACATCAGCGTTGTCACGGTTTATTGATACGACATCCTCCTGGCTGCCCCTCTCCTCACAGGCACAGCCTCTCTCCCCGGCCCTTGGCGCTCTTCACCCGCAGCCTGGTGGCGGCCCGGTCAATGCGCTCTCCCCACATCTTGTTCTCCTGGTCCTCCCGCAGCTTCATTTGTATCATGTGCAGAACGCCGATCCTGTCCTGTGCTTTGCTGAGAGCTTGTTCTAGAGAAGCAGAGCCCTGAGAGAGAGAACAGAAGAAATATGATATATATATATACTGTATATTCATCCAGTGAAACTGTATATACATTCATTCTGTGTGAATGAACCAGCTGTTGTGTGAATGGGGCAAAATCGAATGTTCTTAGTGTATTTTCTCTTCTTCTGCTCGAATGTTCTTAGGCTAATGCTATTTTCTCTTCTGTGTAAAAGAGAACGGCGCTCACCAGTGATTTACATGTTAAAGGAGAACTATTGGGTCAGGGCTTTTCCCCATAGTTCTCCGAAGGGTAACGGGAGGACACAAACTAGCGTCCTCCCGTCACCCTAAGCTCAGTATATAGGGAGCTACAGCTCGCGGGATACTGAGACGCTGCAGCCCGGACGGATCCCGACATTACTATCGAGATCCACCCAGCTGCGTGATTGACAGCTGGCTCTGCCTATCTAGAGGCAGAGCCCGCAGTACCCACCCCCTCCTCCGTCTGTTCCGCCAGTCAGCGCTGGAGGATCGGAGCGGGGAGGGGGGAATCCCTGCAGGGAGCCGTGAGTGACAGTCACAGCTTTCTGCAGTGACAGGATCGAGAAGTGAGCGAGCGCCGGTATGTGTTCACTCACTTCCCGATCTACTTCCCGACCTGTGACAGTTTCATTGTCACACGCCGGCTCAGATTATGAGGCTGAGTGAAAATCACTCGCCTCATAATGCTCCTTAAAGAAAACAATGTTGCATGTAACTGGATACTTTGTAATAATAAGCAGCCATGAAGTAATATTGCGTTCCAGGGAAACAGCCGTGCTGCAAGGACAGGTCCAGTTATTCGGAGTGGGATGGAACCTATGAAAAGACAGATTTATTTCAAATTTTCGGCCTAAGCTACCTTTTAAAAAAAATTCCCAGGTGGTTCAGACATGCGACAGCAAAAAAGATCTGCCTGTGCGATCCAGTAAACGCGGTATCTGTGTTAAAATGACATAATTTCCCAGATTGTCACACTAATTCTGGCCAGGACTGCAGCCCCGCCCCTGCCCTATTATTCTGTGCATGCTCCCGCCAATGTTCTGGGTGAGTCTGTAATGACCCCTGGAGTGGGCGGAGCTAGGACCCGGGAACACACAGATCTGCTTTCCTGCGTCATGCATACCAGCTGCAGCTGATAACTGGCCTCCAACCTGCTCTTCTTTAAAGCCGAAGTCTATTCTGCTTATATTTTACCTTCTCCTGTTTCCACCTAGGGTTGCCACCTGTCCAGGATTCACCCGAACAGTCCGGGTTTTGAATGCTGTGTTCGGGTTTCATGGCAGCAGAGACCCGGACACAAGAGGTCAGACAGACAGGGGCAACCAAAATTAAGATAGGGGCTACTGGGGCCCCCACTGAAAATAGTCTTAACTGTGATATTTACATATGAATAAGCCACCACTCATTCTCCCCCAAAAAAATGTCCGCACGTCACTAGTGTGTTCGGGTTTCACTTGAAGAAAAGGTCGCAACCCTATTTACACCCCTCCCCATTTTATCAACATTGTAATGACATTTTTAAATAAAACTTTCTCATTTCATTTTTGTAGTTCCAGTGATGCCATTACTGGACCTCTGTGCTTCTCTTTGCCCTCAGCCCTGATGCAAGCAAGTGGGAGGAGTTATGCAAATTTCAGAATTGCTTGACGTGTGGGTGTCAGCGGAGGAGTTAGCGTTCCTAGGCAGGCTGTATTTGCACGTAGACCGCCGCCCTAGGCAATGCCCACATGTCATGCTGAGCCAGATACAGGCTGGGGTGGAAATCGCTAGACGATGCAGGACGTCCTCCAGCCAGGAAATGAGGCGCGCTCTATCTGACTTGCTGAAGCTTCTAATGTACTTTGTGAGAAGCTCGCACTGTGCAGTAACATCAGAGGAAGTCTTTTCAGTCCAGGAGAGGAGGCGGTACAACTGTGCAAGACTGAAGGGATTCAGATTTAAGCAGGCATTGGCCCATATGGTTGCAGTTTTTGGTGGACCATCCCTTTAGTGATCACCTGACCCATCCCTTTAGTGATCACCTGACCCATCCCTTTAGTGATCACCTGACCCATCCCTTTAATGATCACCTGACCCATCCCTTTAATGATCACCTGACCCATCCCTTTAATGATCACCTGACCCATCCCTTTAGTGATCACACTGGAGGATCGGAGCGGGGAGGGGGGAATCCCTGCAGGGAGCCGTGAGTGACAGTCACAGCTTTCTGCAGTGACAGGATCGAGAAGTGAGCGAGCGCCGGTATGTGTTCACTCACTTCCCGATCTACTTCCCGACCTGTGACAGTTTCATTGTCACACGCCGGCTCAGATTATGAGGCTGAGTGAAAATCACTCGCCTCATAATGCTCCTTAAAGAAAACAATGTTGCATGTAACTGGATACTTTGTAATAATAAGCAGCCATGAAGTAATATTGCGTTCCAGGGAAACAGCCGTGCTGCAAGGACAGGTCCAGTTATTCGGAGTGGGATGGAACCTATGAAAAGACAGATTTATTTCAAATTTTCGGCCTAAGCTACCTTTTAAAAAAAATTCCCAGGTGGTTCAGACATGCGACAGCAAAAAAGATCTGCCTGTGCGATCCAGTAAACGCGGTATCTGTGTTAAAATGACATAATTTCCCAGATTGTCACACTAATTCTGGCCAGGACTGCAGCCCCGCCCCTGCCCTATTATTCTGTGCATGCTCCCGCCAATGTTCTGGGTGAGTCTGTAATGACCCCTGGAGTGGGCGGAGCTAGGACCCGGGAACACACAGATCTGCTTTCCTGCGTCATGCATACCAGCTGCAGCTGATAACTGGCCTCCAACCTGCTCTTCTTTAAAGCCGAAGTCTATTCTGCTTATATTTTACCTTCTCCTGTTTCCACCTAGGGTTGCCACCTGTCCAGGATTCACCCGAACAGTCCGGGTTTTGAATGCTGTGTTCGGGTTTCATGGCAGCAGAGACCCGGACACAAGAGGTCAGACAGACAGGGGCAACCAAAATTAAGATAGGGGCTACTGGGGCCCCCACTGAAAATAGTCTTAACTGTGATATTTACATATGAATAAGCCACCACTCATTCTCCCCCAAAAAAATGTCCGCACGTCACTAGTGTGTTCGGGTTTCACTTGAAGAAAAGGTGGCAACCCTATTTACACCCCTCCCCATTTTATCAACATTGTAATGACATTTTTAAATAAAACTTTCTCATTTCATTTTTGTAGTTCCAGTGATGCCATTACTGGACCTCTGTGCTTCTCTTTGCCCTCAGCCCTGATGCAAGCAAGTGGGAGGAGTTATGCAAATTTCAGAATTGCTTGACGTGTGGGTGTCAGCGGAGGAGTTAGCGTTCCTAGGCAGGCTGTATTTGCACGTAGACCGCCGCCCTAGGCAATGCCCACATGTCATGCTGAGCCAGATACAGGCTGGGGTGGAAATCGCTAGACGATGCAGGACGTCCTCCAGCCAGGAAATGAGGCGCGCTCTATCTGACTTGCTGAAGCTTCTAATGTACTTTGTGAGAAGCTCGCACTGTGCAGTAACATCAGAGGAAGTCTTTTCAGTCCAGGAGAGGAGGCGGTACAACTGTGCAAGACTGAAGGGATTCAGATTTAAGCAGGCATTGGCCCATATGGTTGCAGTTTTTGGTGGACCATCCCTTTAGTGATCACCTGACCCATCCCTTTAGTGATCACCTGACCCATCCCTTTAGTGATCACCTGACCCATCCCTTTAATGATCACCTGACCCATCCCTTTAATGATCACCTGACCCATCCCTTTAATGATCACCTGACCCATCCCTTTAGTGATCACTTAGTAACCAATGTTTTCTTTAAAGTCCACGTTTGGCTGGGTGCATGCACATGGCTGACATTTACCTGGCAGATTAGGGTGCTCTCGGGGAGTTGGGTTCCTGGGTGTCTCTGCAGGATTCTCACCAGCGGACGGTCCAGACGTTCTCTTACAGTGAGATCCAAGCTGGACTCTGGACCCTGAAAAATAAATGTAACATTGTACAGGTGATGAATCCTCATTGTCTCCTTATGTAATGTACAGCCCCGGCGTTCTTCTATATCCCCCTTCCTCCACCACTTGAGTTGTAGTTCAGAAATCAGGCTCTGCGAGAGTGGTGACACCAGGAAGTGCATATTCACAGGGCTCGTGAAAACGTGTCAGTGCTTTGAGGAACTCCATCCTATGGGCATCTTCAATAAGTAAGTTTACAATCTTCTAGATGGATATGGTCAGGGCCGGATTTACCCTCTCTGCTGCCAGGTTCCTCAATGTGCCCCCGTCCTCGCCAACCCCACCAATGGAGAATGGCAACCAGATGGCGGGTGGGAGGCAGGGTTAGTTTTAATTTTTTTACTTTTTTAAATTTTTGTATCTTATTATTTTTTACTTATTTAATATTATAATTTTTTACTTTAATCACCTTTTAATTTTTAATTTGAATTATTATTTCTTATTACTTTTTACTTGCTTTGATTTTCACTTATTTAATTATTTTTCTATCAATTTTTTTTCCCCACTAAACTTCATTGCTATCACACAGGAGCTAACAAGCCCATGTCTGATAGCATTTGGAGGTGACAGGTCCAGGTTCTCTTTATTGAACTTGTCACTTCCAATACAGTTGATCTTTGGAGAGAGACGGCGGGGGGCGAGGATGGGCCTGCAGTCTTTTACATTAAGGCCCTGTTCACACCTGGGCGTTTTGTAGCGCGTTCGTACGCTCTGCAAAACGCTCAAACACCGAAATCTCATTATTTCCTATGGGTATGGTTCACACCTGGGTGTATTTCAGGCCGTCTGAACGCGCTACAAAACGTCCTACACCCAAAGAAGTACAGGAGCTTCTTTGGGGCGTTTTTGTCGCGCGTTTCCATTGGGATACAGCCAAGCAGCCCTTGGAAAAGCACATTTCTTGCGCGTTTTTTTACCGCGAATCGCTGTAAAAACGTGCATCACGAAACGTGTGACAAACGCGCATTTTTGATATGCTCAGGTGTGAACCCAGCCTTAGGGCAAGCAGGGCTAAGGGCCCGTTCACACCATATGCAGCCCCCCCTGTGCCCTATTATTCTGTGCATGCTCCCGCCAGTGTTCTGGATGAGTCTATAATGACCCCTGGAGTGGGCGGAGCTTTGACCCCGGGAACACACAGATCTGCGTCACACATACCAGCTGCAGCTGATAACTGCCCTCCAGCTCCTCGTACATCCTCTGCTGCCTCTGAATCATGTTCTTCACGTCTCCCAGCGCCAGCGTCACATCGTCCTAATAGAAGACATTGTGTTACCATTTATTCCGCATTCATTATTCACACGCGTGCGTGTGTGCGTGTGTGATGGGGTGTCTGGCGTTACCCGGATGCGGGAGGTCTCCTCTGCTTTCTGGCGGAGTCCTTGCGTCACGCTGTCCTTTAATTCCGTGCAGTCCGCCAGTTTGTTCCAGTTGGGAGGCTTTATGTTTCGGAATCTTTCGCACGTTTTAAGGGCGTCATACCTGGCAGACTGAGAATCTTTAAGAGAAACAATAAAAAAAAGAAAAACATGTCATGGAGGGAAAATGTTAAAAATCGGATATCATATGCTTCATGTTACCCCAGGATCATATGGAACATGCTCATAAAGCTAGACTAGGTGACAGCGTTTGTCTGTCCGCGCGATGTCACAATACAAGTATGGCGAGCACCTTCACAGAATGCGTCGGTGGCGGTTGTCTGTCCTCGCGATGTCACAATACAAGTATGGCGAGCACCTTTACAGAATGCGTCGGTGGCGGTTGTCTGTCCTCGCGATGTCACAATACAAGTA
>NW_017308052.1:130236-133414 GCF_000935625.1 Nanorana parkeri
CCATCCCTTTAGTGATCACCTGACCCATCCCTTTAGTGATCACCTGACCCATCCCTTTAATGATCACCTGACCCATCCCTTTAATGATCACCTGACCCATCCCTTTAATGATCACCTGACCCATCCCTTTAGTGATCACTTAGTAACCAATGTTTTCTTTAAAGTCCACGTTTGGCTGGGTGCATGCACATGGCTGACATTTACCTGGCAGATTAGGGTGCTCTCGGGGAGTTGGGTTCCTGGGTGTCTCTGCAGGATTCTCACCAGCGGACGGTCCAGACGTTCTCTTACAGTGAGATCCAAGCTGGACTCTGGACCCTGAAAAATAAATGTAACATTGTACAGGTGATGAATCCTCATTGTCTCCTTATGTAATGTACAGCCCCGGCGTTCTTCTATATCCCCCTTCCTCCACCACTTGAGTTGTAGTTCAGAAATCAGGCTCTGCGAGAGTGGTGACACCAGGAAGTGCATATTCACAGGGCTCGTGAAAACGTGTCAGTGCTTTGAGGAACTCCATCCTATGGGCATCTTCAATAAGTAAGTTTACAATCTTCTAGATGGATATGGTCAGGGCCGGATTTACCCTCTCTGCTGCCAGGTTCCTCAATGTGCCCCCGTCCTCGCCAACCCCACCAATGGAGAATGGCAACCAGATGGCGGGTGGGAGGCAGGGTTAGTTTTAATTTTTTTACTTTTTTAAATTTTTGTATCTTATTATTTTTTACTTATTTAATATTATAATTTTTTACTTTAATCACCTTTTAATTTTTAATTTGAATTATTATTTCTTATTACTTTTTACTTGCTTTGATTTTCACTTATTTAATTATTTTTCTATCAATTTTTTTTCCCCACTAAACTTCATTGCTATCACACAGGAGCTAACAAGCCCATGTCTGATAGCATTTGGAGGTGACAGGTCCAGGTTCTCTTTATTGAACTTGTCACTTCCAATACAGTTGATCTTTGGAGAGAGACGGCGGGGGGCGAGGATGGGCCTGCAGTCTTTTACATTAAGGCCCTGTTCACACCTGGGCGTTTTGTAGCGCGTTCGTACGCTCTGCAAAACGCTCAAACACCGAAATCTCATTATTTCCTATGGGTATGGTTCACACCTGGGTGTATTTCAGGCCGTCTGAACGCGCTACAAAACGTCCTACACCCAAAGAAGTACAGGAGCTTCTTTGGGGCGTTTTTGTCGCGCGTTTCCATTGGGATACAGCCAAGCAGCCCTTGGAAAAGCACATTTCTTGCGCGTTTTTTTACCGCGAATCGCTGTAAAAACGTGCATCACGAAACGTGTGACAAACGCGCATTTTTGATATGCTCAGGTGTGAACCCAGCCTTAGGGCAAGCAGGGCTAAGGGCCCGTTCACACCATATGCAGCCCCCCCTGTGCCCTATTATTCTGTGCATGCTCCCGCCAGTGTTCTGGATGAGTCTATAATGACCCCTGGAGTGGGCGGAGCTTTGACCCCGGGAACACACAGATCTGCGTCACACATACCAGCTGCAGCTGATAACTGCCCTCCAGCTCCTCGTACATCCTCTGCTGCCTCTGAATCATGTTCTTCACGTCTCCCAGCGCCAGCGTCACATCGTCCTAATAGAAGACATTGTGTTACCATTTATTCCGCATTCATTATTCACACGCGTGCGTGTGTGCGTGTGTGATGGGGTGTCTGGCGTTACCCGGATGCGGGAGGTCTCCTCTGCTTTCTGGCGGAGTCCTTGCGTCACGCTGTCCTTTAATTCCGTGCAGTCCGCCAGTTTGTTCCAGTTGGGAGGCTTTATGTTTCGGAATCTTTCGCACGTTTTAAGGGCGTCATACCTGGCAGACTGAGAATCTTTAAGAGAAACAATAAAAAAAAGAAAAACATGTCATGGAGGGAAAATGTTAAAAATCGGATATCATATGCTTCATGTTACCCCAGGATCATATGGAACATGCTCATAAAGCTAGACTAGGTGACAGCGTTTGTCTGTCCGCGCGATGTCACAATACAAGTATGGCGAGCACCTTCACAGAATGCGTCGGTGGCGGTTGTCTGTCCTCGCGATGTCACAATACAAGTATGGCGAGCACCTTTACAGAATGCGTCGGTGGCGGTTGTCTGTCCTCGCGATGTCACAATACAAGTACAGCGAGCACCTTCACAGAATGCGTCGGTGGCGGTTGTCTGTCCTCGCAATGTCACAATAAAAGTATGGCGAGCACCTTTACAGAATGCGTCGGTGGCGGTTGTCTGTCCTCGCAATGTCACAATACAAGTATGGCGAGCACCTTCACAGAATGCGTCGGTGGCGGTTGTCTGTCCTCGCGATGTCACAAAAGTATGGCGAGCACCTTTACAGAATGTGTCGGTGGCGGTTGTCTGTCCTCGCGATGTCACAATAAAAGTATGGCGAGCACCTTTACAGAATGCGTCGGTGGGGGTTTGTCCTCACGATGTCACAATACAAGTACGGCGAGCACCTTCACAGAATGCGTCGGTGGCAGATGTCTGTCCTTGCGATGTCACAATACAAGTACGGCGAGCACCTACAGAATGCGTCGGTGGTGGTTGTCTGTCCTAGCGATGTCACAATACAAGTATGGCGAGCACCTTTTACAGAATGCGTCGGTGGCATTTGTCTGTCCTTGCGATGTCACAATACAAGTATGGCGAGCACCTTCACAGAATGCGTCGGTGGCGGTTGTCTGTCCGCGCGATGTCACAATACAAGTATGACGAGCACCTACAGAATGCGTCGGTAGCGGTTGCCTGTCCTCGCGATGTCACAATACAAGTATGGCGAGCACCTTTTACAGAATGCGTCGGTGGCATTTGTCTGTCCTTGCGATGTCACAATACAAGTATGGCGAGCACCTTCACAGAATGCGTCGGTGGCGGTTGCCTGTCCTCGCGATGTCACAATACAAGTACGGCGAGCACCTACAGAATGCGTCGGTTGTCTATCCTTGCGATGTCACAATACAAGTACAGCGAGCACCTTTACAGAATGCGTCAGTGGCGGTTGTCTGTCCTCGCGATGTCACAATACAAGTAGGGCGAGCACCTTTACAGAATGCGTCAGTGGCGGTTGTCTGTCCTCGCGATGTCACAATACAAGTAGGGCGAGCACCTTTACAGAATGCGTCAGTGGCGGTTGTCTGTCCTTGTGATTTCAGAAG